>NC_133662.1:112723776-113023776 GCF_037893015.1 Macrotis lagotis
TCTTTTTTTTTTTTTGACAAGTCATCACCTGGGAAAATGGCAGCTGATAAGAGGCCTTGCACAGAGAACTGGGCTGGATGATATAAAGAGAAATATTCAAAGAGAGTCTTGTCTTGGTCAGAGTGCCTAGTTTTGAAACCAAGTTCATTTTTCCATACTTGGAGATTTTAAGGTGTCACAGATTCATAGAATTTTAGAGTTTTAAGTTACCTCATTGATTATCTAGTCCAACCATAACCCAACAAGGAATCTTCATTACAACATAGCTGATCAATATTCATCCAGTCTCTCCTTAAAGGTCTCTAAGTCAGTGAAAGCCCATTACCTTCCAAGGTAATTCATTTCAATAATTAGGTCTAATTGTTAGAAAGTTTTTCCTTTTGCCAAGCCTAAATTTTGCCTCCATGCAATTTCCATACATTCTTTCTGGGTCTGTTCTTTGGGAACTAAACAGACCCAGGCTAATCCATGGTAGACAGCTTGGGAAAGTGAAAAGAGCCGTGGATTTGAAGTTCACCACTTAGTATCAAATCCCAGATCTACTATTTACTCCTTATGTAATCTTGGACAACTCATTTGACTTCTATATGTCTCAGTTTCCATATTTATAAACTAAGTAGTAGGATTAAATAACTTCCAAAGATCTACCTCTTATTCTCTTCCACATAACAACCCTTTACATAGTTGAAGGCAATTATTGTGTTCTTTCTGAGACTTTTCTTTTTCAGGATGATTATTTCTGGCTCCTGAAGGGAACGACCACCTTCCTTTCCTCTGTCATGGGCTGTGGGCTAAGTTATAGGTCTTTAGATTGTCTGGTATGGACCTGTTTATTAAAATTCTTTAAAAAAGAAACAAACCAGATATTCCCTCTTAATGAAAGCCTTACCATAAGGGTTATCCTTTGATAGATTATATGTGCCAATAGTCTTATTCATAAAATGTGATGTCCATAAGATTTAGAACATAGAAACCTTGGATATGACATTTCCTGGAACTGTGAAGTCAGAGTAATGGGAGGCAGGCCATCTGCTTTCTATTATGCCTGAGCTAGAGAGTTTTACCTTTCCTGGGAGAGTAACCACCTGTTACTGGCTAAGCAACTGCTTTTCCTTCCTAATCTACAGCTGCTAATCTAGACAGAAAAGGACTGACTCTTCCACAAAAATACTGACCACCTTCACAGTCAGAAAAGCTTGGATTTCATCCAGAGTTCAGTTCTGTGTTCTTTCTCTTTCTTTTTCTTTTTGCAAGGCAATGGGGTTAAGTGACTTGCCCAAGGTCACAGCTAGGTAATTATTAACTGTCTGAGGCTGGATTTGAACTCAGGTCATCCTGACTCCAGGGCCAGGGCTCTATCCACTTAGCTTCCCCTCTTTATTTTTCTAATAAAGTTTCCAAAGAAGCAGGTGACATTGGAAAGGAAAAGAGAAATGCTTATTTTTCACCAGCTTCCAAATTTTTCTATCACAATGAATGTTACTTTAGTAGGTTTGCTTTTCATAATTCTGATAGTCCTCTTTGATCACAACCTGTTAGGAAAATACTTTATTATTTATTAAAATTGTTTAAATTCAGTTTTATGTGGTCAGAAAATGTCTAATCCAAAGCTTACTAAAGAAGACAAACATCAGAATTGCTCCAGAAAAGCTAGAGACCTCAGCTAGGAATGTTTAGATGCCACCCATGTCTTGTTTTGGGTCATTCCAGAGCTTGAATCCAAAAAAACTTGGTTTTGGGTTATGCTTAACATTTTTTGACATTGCCCAAATTTTATTGAATGTTTAAACTTATCTTTTGTATTTAATTAATTTATTTTGAATTTTACAAATTTTCCCTCCCCACATCCCCCACAGAAGGCAGTCTGTTAGTCTTTATATTGTTTCCATGGTATACAATGATCTAATTTGAATGTGATAAGAGAGAAATCATATCCTTAAGGAAAAAAAATAAAGTATAAGAGATAGCAAAATTACATTATAAGATAACAGTTTTTTAAATAGTAAAAGGTAATAGTCTTTGTCTTTGTTCAAACTCCACAATTCTTTCTCTAGATACAGATGGTATTCTCCATTGCAGATACCCCAAAATTGTGCCTGATTGTTGCACTGATGGAATGAGCATCAGTTGCACTAATGGAATGAGGTTGATCATCATTCCTATGTTGCTATTAGGGTGTACAAAGTTCTGCTTCTGCTCATCTCATTCAGCATCAGTTCATGCAAATCCCTCTAGGCTTCCCTGAATTCCCATCCCTCCTGGTTTCTTTTTCTTTTCTTTTTTTTTTTTAACAGTAGCAGCAATATTATTTTTTTATTTTTTTAAATTTTATTTTTATTTTTTTAAAGAAAGTTTATTTATTTTGAGTTTTACAATTTTCCCCCATTCTTGCTTCCCTCCCCCACCCCCATACCTCCTGGTTTCTAATAGAACAATAGTGTTCCATAATGTATGTGTCCCACAATTTGTTCAGCCATTCTCCAGTTGATGGACATTCACTCAGTTTCCAATTCTTTGCCACCACAAACAGGGCTGCTATGAATATTTTTTGTACAAGTGATATTTTTATCCTTTTTCATGATCTCTTCAGGGTATAGACCCAGTAGTGATACTGCTTGTTTAAACTTATCTTAATCAATTTTTACTAGTGCTGGCCACACAGGTGCTTATCTTTGAACTCTAATGGAAATCTCACAGAGATTTGTGATGAGAATCACAAATTTTCCCCACCCTCTTTTCTTTGTCAAATGACTTAGTAAAATTCTTTCTAAAAACTTTTGAGTTTGGGAGTTTGTTGTTGACTGACAAACTCTTGATATGAAAGATTCTGAACATAATTAGTTTTAAGCAACTTTTCAGATACATTATTTAACTTGTGAAGACCAAGTGTTAAATAGATACCACTGTTACATCTTCAATTGAAATTCTTATGTTTTATAATGCTGATGTCTCATCATCCCTGCCATAATTTTTTTTTTAGGTTTTTGTAAGGCAAAGGGGGTTAAGTGGCTTGTCCCAGGCCACATAGCTAGGTAATTATTAAGTGTCTGAGGTCAGATTTGAACTCAGGTAGTCCTGACCAGGGCTGGTGCTCTATCCACTGTACCACCTAGCCGCCCCTCTGCCATAATTCTTAAGCCTTTTAAATACTTTATTTTGTAAAGTAGCACTGTTACTTTGAAAACTTTGTTACTTTGAGTTACTCTGAAAACTTTGAAATATATAATTAATTTCATTTTTTTCCATGGTGTTAATTTACATCTCTCCTTGTACCTCACTCCTCTGAAACATATTTTCCTTTCTTACTCCTTACTCTAATCTTTCCACCCATCCCTGCTTTTCCAGGTTCTTATATCCCCACTCTGGCCTCATTTTTCTCCTTCCAAAATCTTGACCTGATAGTTGATCAGTGCCACTTTATACTGTCCATACACTTTCCCTTATATTATATAATATAAAAAAAGGAATATTGAAAGACTACCTGTTTTCTTTTGTTTTTTGTTTTGTGAGGCAGTGGGGTTAAGTAGCTTACCCAAGGTCACACAGATAGATAATTATTAAGTGTCTGAGGCTGGATTTGAACTCAGGTACTCCTGACTCCAGGGCCAGTGCTCTATCCATTGCATGTTTTCTTTCTTTTCTTTCTTTCTTTTTTTTAAAGGTTTTAGCAAGGCAGTGGGGTTAAATGACTTGCTCAAGGCCACACAGCTAGGTAATAAGTATCTCAGGCCAGATTTGAATTCAGGTTCTCCTGACTCCAGGGCCAGTGCACCACCTAGCAGCCCCTTACATGTTTTCTTTAAGCAAAACAAAACAACTTTATCTTAATATATTCATAGTTAAGCACTATAAATATCTCATTTGATCTTCACAACAAACTTGCAAGGAAGATACTTTTATTATCTCCATTTTACAGTTGGGGAAATCGACAAATGGAGATTAAATGATTTACTGAGGGTCACCTTGTTATTGTTAAAAGTGGCATGGTGGGAAGTGGGACCAAGATGGCAGAGAAAAGGCAAGGAGGGGCTCAAGAACTCTCCCATATTCCCCTCCATAAACCTCAAAATTAACTTTGAAGTGATAGAACCAAGAGAAGTACAGGATGAAACAGTTTTCCAGTCCAAGACAACCTAGAAGGTCAATAGGAAAGGTCTGTCCTACAGGGGTGAAAGTAGAATGATGTAGAGTGTAGGCAATGCCCCAGGAAGATAACAGAAGGCCTTAGGGGCAACTAAAGTGACTTCTAGAGTTCTTAGTTCTCAGATAATAAGGAGATGAAATAATTGATCAGAAGGAAATTACAGGGATCCCTTTTCTGTCACAGGTTGCAAGACTTTGTTGCATTGTCCATACATGGATCTCGGATGAAGAGGAGCACTAACACACTGGGGCTTTCCACCACAGGTGAGTGGAGACCCTGGTCACAGTTTCAGGATGGAAAAGACCAGAGGAGAGACTTGGTGTTATAGTAAGCACATTGTCTTTAGATCATGCCACCTTATAAGACTAGCAACTTATAGGCCTTCAGAATTAGCACTGAAAACAGCTGCACCAAAAAAATCCCTGATACCTGGGACAGTGCCCTCTCCATCCTGTAAGCAGAGCCAACTTTAACATAAAGTTAAGAGTCCAGAAATAGGCTGGAAAAATGAGCAAACAATAAAAAAAAGAATCTGACCAGAGAAAGTTTCTATGGTGACAGGGAAGATCAAATACTAACTCAGAAGAAGAAAACATAGTCAAAATAGTTATATCCAAAGCCTAGAAGAAAAACATGAATTGGACTCAGATACAAAGAGAATTCCTGGAAGAGCTCAAAGGGGATTTAAGAAATTAAATAAGGGATGTAGGAAGAAAAAATGGGAAAAGAAATGAGAGTGATACAAGAAAAATCATGAAAAAAAGAGCTTGGTAAAGAGGGTACCAAACCTATTGAAGAAAATAAAATCATAAAAAAACAGAATAAATCAAATAGTAAACTAGGCAAAGAAAAATCCACAGAAGAAAAGATCACTTTAAAAAGTAGAATTGAGCAAACAGAAGAAAAAATGCACAAAAATTCAGTAAAGAACTCCATTAAAAAGTAGAATTGGCTAAATGGAAAAGGAGGTATAGAAGTTCATTCTAGAAAATAATTCCTCAAAAAAATTAAGATTTGGCAAATAGAAGTTAATCATTTCATGAGTTAAGAAACAATAAAACAAAATGAAAAATGAAAAACTAGAAGAAAAAGTGAAATATCTCATTGAATAAACAACTGAACTGGAAAACAGAGCCAGAAGAAATAATGTATGAACCACTGGACAACTAGAAACCCATTAAAAAAAAAAAAAGAACCCAGACAGAAAACTGTCCCACTATTGTAGAACTACAAGGTAAAAATGAGAATTGAAAGAATCTACCAATCACTTCCTGAATGAAATTCCCAGGAATTTTATAGACAAACTTAAGAGCTCCCAAGTCAATGAGAAAAAATTTGTATTTTTAAAAGTATTTTATTTTTTTTCTATTACATATACAGGTAATTTTAAATAATGATTTAAAAATATTTTGAAGGGGTGGCTAGGTGGCGCAATGGATAGAACACTGGCCCTGGAGTCAGGAGTACCTGAGTTCAAATGTGACCTCAGACACTTAATAATTACCTAGTTGTGTGGCCTTGGGCAAGCCACTTAACCCCATTGCCTTGCAAAAACCTAAAAAAAAAAAATTTTAATTTTCACATTTTCTCCCTTCCTGCATCCCCTCCTTCCTTCCTAAGATAGCAAGCAATTTGATACAGGATATATATATATATATATATATACATATATATACATTATATATATGTATATATATACATGTATGTGCACATATCACATATATGTATATTATCTATATCTATATTCAATTCCATAAAACCTATTTGCATATTAGTTTCAAGGAGAAAGTATTACAAGAAGCCAGATGAAAATGCTCAATATTATGGAACCACAGTCAGAATAACATAAAATTTAGCAACTTCTACATAAAAGAATTAGAGGACTTGGAATATGACATTCCATAGCAAAGGACATAGGATTACAACCAAGAATCATTTACCCAAAAAACTGAACACAGTCTTTTTTAAATTTATGTTTTATTTTAAAATTTTATTAGTATTTTATTTTCCCCCCTTACATGTAAAAACAATTTTTAACTTTCATTTTTAAAACTTTGAGTTCCAAATTCTCTTCTTTCCTCCCACTTTATCTTCCCTCATTGAGAAATCAAGCAATTTAATATGTTATAAATGTGTGGTCATGCTATGAAAGAAATCATAGACACACCCCCAATAAAAGAAGACTGAAGCAAAATAAAGTAAAAAAAAGTATGCTTCAATCTGTATTCAAATACCATCAGCTCTTTCTCCAGGGCTTGATAGTATTCTTTATCATAAGTCCTTCGGAGTTGTCTTGGGTCACAGTATTGCTGAGGAAAAGCTGATACAATCATAGCTGACCATCCTGCAATATTGCTATTACTTTATACATAGTACATATTTCACTTTGCATCAGATCATAATAAGTTTTTCCAAGAGCATCCTGCTCATCATTTTCTTTTAGATTTTTCAAGGCAATGGGGTTAAGTGGCTTGCCCAAGGCCACACAACTAGGTAATTATCAAGTGTCTGAGGTTGGATTTGAAACCAGGTACTCCTGACTCCAAGGCCGGTGCTCTATTCACTGCACCACCTAGCTGCCCCGCTGCTCATCATTTCTTGCAGTAGAATAGCATGTCATCATAATCATATACCTCAGTTTGTTCAGTAATTCCACAACTGATGAGCATCCCCTCAATTTCCTTCTTTCCACCAGAAAAAAGCTTCCATAAATATCCATATATATGTATATATATGTATATCTCCTTTTCTTTTTTGTTTTTTAATCCTTTTGGAATACAGACCTAGTGGTAGCATTGCTAGGTCAAAGGATAGACATAGTTTTATAATCTTTTGAGCATAGCTCCAAATTGCTCTACAGAATGGTTGAATAAGTTCACAACTTCATCAACAATGCATTAAGATCTCCTTTTCCTACATTCCTTTCGACATTTTTCTTTTCTGTCCTGTTACTGCCAATCTAAAAGGCATAAGGTAATACTTCAGAATTGTTTTAAATTGCATTTCTACCATCTATAATGATTTAGAACATTTTAAAAATATGGTTACAGATGGCATTGATAACCTCAAATGAAACTGTTCATATCTTCTCATCATTTATCATTTGGGGAATGGCTTTTATTTTTCCAAATTTGACTGAATTTGAGAAATGTACCCTTGCTTTAAAATATTTACAATTCCTAATTGTATTTCCCTCCATCCTATTCCCCACCCCTATTTATTCTATTCTCTCTCTCTCTCCTTTCATCCTATCCTTCCTCAAAATTGTTGTTCTTCTGACTAGCCCCTCCCCCATCTGTCCTCCCTCTATCACCGTCCCCCTTTTCTCTTATCCTCTTCCTCTCCTACATTCCTGTTGGGCAAGATAGATTTCTGTACCTGATTGAGTGTATATGTTATTCCCTCTTTGAGCCAATTCTGATGAGCATAAGGTTCACTCATTCTCTTCCCTCAGCTCCCCACCAACTCTATTGTAAAAACTTTTTCTTGCATCTTTTACATGAGATAATTTATATTATTTTGCCTCCCCCTTTTCCCTTTCTCCCAATACATTCCTCTCTTAATTTAATTTTTTAGATATCATCTCTTCATAGACAACTCCCACCTATGCCCTCTGTATGTATGTATATATATATATATATATATATACACACACATATATATATATATATATATATATATATATATGTATGTATATACTCCTTTTAGTTGCCCTGAAAATGAGAACGTTTGTATGAATTATTAGTATTATCTTCCCATGAAGGAAAACAAACAGTTCAACCTCATTAATTCCTTTATGATTTCCCCTTTCAATTTCCCTTTTTATGCTTTACCTCAGTCTTGTATTTGAAAATCAAATTTTCTGTTCAGCTCTGGTCTGTTCATCAAGAAAGTTTAAAAGTCATCTATTTTACCAAATAGAATGGACATCTTTTGCCCTGAAAGAGTATACTCAATTGTGATGAGTAGTTTATTCTTAGTTATAACCCAAGCTTTCTTGCCTTCCAGAATATCATATTCCAAGCCCTTTAATTTTTTTATTGTAGAAGTTGCTAAATCTTGTGTTATCCTGATTGTGGTTCCACAATGCTTGAATTGTTTCTTTCTGGCTGCTTGCAATATTTTGTCTTTTACCTGGAGCTCTGGAATTTGGCTATTATTCCCGGGAGTTTTCATTTTGTGATCACTTTCATGAGGTGATCAGTGGATTTTTTCAATTTCTATTTTACCCTCTGCTTCTAAATATCAGGGCAGGTTTTCCTTGATATTTCTCAAAAGATGATGTCTAGGATCTTTTTTTGTTTATGACTTTCAGGTAGTTCAATAATTTTTAAATTATCTCTCCTGGATCAGTTTTCTAAGTCAGTTCTTTTCCCAATGAGATATTTCAAATTTTCTCTTCCTCTTTCATTCTTTTGTTTTTTTTATTGTTTCTTCATTTCTCATAAGGCCATTAGCTTCTATTTACTCAGTTCTTATTTTTAAGTAATTATTTTCCTCAGTGAGCTTTTCCATTTGACAAGTTCTATTTTTAAAGAGTTTTTTTCCTTCATTGAATTTTTATGCTGCTTTTTTCATTTGATCAATTCTACTTTTTAAGGCATTCTTCTCCTCTTTGGCTTTTTTGCACCTCATTAACCCACTTGGTAATGTACTTATTTACTACCTATTTAGTCGACTATTTTTTTGCAGTATTTTTCGTTTCCTTTAACAAGCTGTCAAGCTGCTGATTTGTTTTTCATGATTTTCTTGCATCACTCTCATTTTTCTTCCCAATTTTTCTTCTGTCTTGCTTTCTTGATTTTCAAAATACTTTTTTAGCTCTTTCATATCTTGAGGTCAATTCATATTTTTCTTGGATGGATTAATTTTGACTTTATCTTCTATGTGGTTTGACCTTCCTTGTTAACACAGTAACATAGTAAGACCATAGTTTTTTCCTGTTTGCTCATTTTCCCAGCCTATTACTTGATTTTAACTCTTTGTTACAGAAAGTCTCTGCTGCCAGGGTAAAGGGAACACTGTCCCAAGGTTCAGGGGGTTTGTGCAGCTGTTCTCAGAGATAATTCTTCCAAGGTGGCATGATCCAGGGAGAGGTGTTTACTACTCTCCTGGCCTGTCCATTAATCTGGGAGTGACCACAAACTCTCTTTCCTGACCTGGAACTATTAAAGGGGTCCCTTCTCCCCACAACAGCAAATTTTGTTGTGCTACTATTCCTCCTCTCCCTTGGTCTATGCCCCAAAACTACAATGTGGATCTGAGTATGGGCAGAGCAACAGGGTTCTGCCTTAGTGTTAGCAAAGAGACCCCTAGAATTGACTTCTAGTTGCCTCTGCATCTGCAGGCTGAGTGCTCCAGAAGCACAGACTGTTGCCACTGCTGATTCAGTGGTTCCCAAGGTCTATTCTTGGTTTGCTGGGGGCGGATCTGTGCTGATTTGATCTGTGCTGCACTGCCTCCTCCCTCACCCTGGTGCAACAGACCTTTCCAGCTGACCTAAGTTGTCTTGGGTGGAAAATTGTTTTACACCATCTTTTTGTGGGTTCTGCTGCTTTAGAATTTTTTTAGAGTCATTATTTAAAGATATTTAGAGGGGTTTGGGGCAGTACCTGGGTGAATCCCTCTTTTTACTCTGCCTTCTAGACTCCACCTTCCTGAATATAGTCTTTTAGAGGGGAAAAAAATGGACATTCTATGATATAGAGGACTTTCAATCATTCTGATGAAAAGGCCAGAATTTTTTGTTTTTTAAATTTTATTTATTTAAGGCAGCGGGGTTAAGTGACTTGCCCAAGTTCACACAGCTAAGCAATTATTAAGTGTCTGAGGTCAGATTTGAAGTCAGGTCCTGACTCCAGGGCTGGTACTCTATCCACTGTGCCACCTACCTGCTCCCAGAGCTTTTTTAGAACATTTGACTTTCAAATACAATACTCAAGAGAATCATAAAAAGGTAAATGGAAAAGAAAATCATGAGGAACTCAATAAGGTTAAACTGTTTACAATCCTACATAGAAGGGGCGGCTAGGTGGCGCAGTAGGTAAAGCACCAGCCCTGGAGTCAGGAGTACCTAGGTTCAAATCCGGTCCCAGACACTTAATAATTACCTAGCTGTGTGGCCTTGGGCAAGCCACTTAACCCCATTTGCCTTGCAAAAACCTAAAAAAAAATCCTACATAGAAAGATGATACCTATAGCTCCTGAGAACTTTATCATTATTAGAGCAGTTAGAAGGAGTATATATAGAGAGCACAAGTGTGATCTGAATAATAAAATAAAATGAAAGGTTGAAAAAAGAGGACTTCGTTGGAAGAAAGGGGGAGAGGTAGAATGGGATAGATTATCTGTCATAAAAAGGCACAAAAAAGCTATTACAGTTTAGAGGAAGATGAAGGACTACTCTCATGAGAATTAACTTGAAGAGGGAATATCATACATACTTAATTGGGTATAGAAATCTCCCTTAAACTATAAAAAGCAAGAAGGGAAAAAGACAAGAGAAGTTGGTGTTGACAGAAGGAAAAAAAACATTCTTTTGTGGATGAATAGACTAAAAGGAGGGAGAGGGGGAGAGAGAGAGAAAGAAGAATAAACAGAATGAAAATAGGTTAGAAGGAAGTACACAGTAATCATAACTATGACAAAAGTTTTACAGCAAATTTCTCTGGAAAATGCCTTATTTCTGAAAAATAGGGCAAAGAGTCAAATTTATAAGAAAATGAGTTATTCCTCAATTTATAAATAGTCAAAAAAAGATATGAACAGTTTTCAGATGAAGTAATCAGGGTTATCTGTACATCTATTAGCCTATCTAATATCTATTTGTTGGTACTTAAGAGTTGTTATAATTTGTATTTCTCTAATAAAAAAGTACTTTAGAGCATTTTTATAGGACTATATTATATAAATAATAATCCTATAAATATAAGACTATATATTATTATATATGTTATATATTATATATAATAGTCCTATAAAATGCTCTAACTTACTTTTTTATTAGAGAAATACAAATTATAACAACTCTTAGGTACCACCACACACCTACTGGATAGGCTAATATGACAGAAAAGAAAAATGACAAATGTTGGAGGTGATGTGGGAAAATTGAAACACTTAATGTACTATTGGTGGAGTTGTGAATTGATTTAACCATTCTGGAGATTAACTATGCCCAAAGGGTCATAAAAACATGCATCCCCTCTGATATAGCAAACTACTCTATCTGAGTCACAAAGAAGTAAAAAACAAAAATGAAAAGTACTTCTTTTTGATGTTATTTTAGGTTTTTGCAAGGCAAATGGGGTTAAGTGGCTTGCCCAAGGCCACACAGCTAGGTAATTATTAAATTTCTGAGACCAGATTTGAACCCAGGTACTCCTGACTCCAAGGCCAGTGCTTTATCCACTACACCACCTAGCCGCCCCGAAAATCAAAATTTTAAAAATGAATGTTAAAAATTGTTTTTATATGTAATTAGGAAAAAATTAAATTTTAAATAAAAATAATGTAAAGAAAAGAAGTGGCATTTGAAGCCATGTCTTTCAAAATTCATCTCTAAATGATTAAATTATATCATATAGCTAAATCTATTATATTTTCATAAGTTCTCTAGAATATTGGGAAATACCACTGTGGAATACAGAAAGATGTGGACAAGAATTATACTGGACAGAGAGAAGGCATGGGTGACTTGCACTCAGTGATGTCTTGTTAATGTATAGTAACCAGCTGTCTGGGAAAAAAAATAATGTATGAACACACACTTTTAAATTTAATCTAAATATAAACATCTACAGCATTTTTTAAAGTCTAGGCAATCAACAAATAGCAAATCAAGTCTCAATCTATGTAGTGTCTACCAATTTCTGGGATGTAGATGTTCATGCTGAAAATTTAATTATCAGATTTTGTGAGAGTCTTCAAGATTTCTCTAGGACACCCCTGGGTGCAACACTGTGCAGTCATAGGAAGATGAACCCATCAAAGTAGGAATGTATCACTGAAATATAATTTTTTCTTGGTCTTCCAAAGTACAACATGTCTATTTGACTACTCATCTTTCAAGGCCTCCAAAGCTTAAATTCACTTTTTCTATGAAATTTTCTTGATTTTGATAGCTTTCAATGTTCTACCTCTCCTTTCTCTGAAATTTCCACAACTTTTTTTTTTTTAAGGTTTTTGCAAGGCAAACGGGGTTAAGTGGCTTGCCCAAGGCCACACAGCTAGGTAATTATTAAGTGTCTGAGACCGAATTTGAACCCAGGTACTCCTGACTCCAGGGCCGGTGCTTTATCCACTACGCCACCTAGCCGCCCCTCCACAACTCTTAAGGTATTTGTTTTGCCTGTCACAAAGTGGGCTTTTAGTTACAAATTTATGGCATTTGTGTTCACTGTTTTCTCATGTGTCTCAGCATATCTTTGAAGGCAAAGTTTTTATTGTATCTTTGTATATGTTTAATATACTATATATATATATATATATATATCTCATATTTCTATGCCTACCAACAAGCATTTAGAAAGCACATCCTATGAGCTAAGCACTGTGAAGACACACCTTCAAAACTTGAAATAATCTCTACTTGTTATGAAACTATATTCTAATAGTGGAGAGTACAAGTACATATAAAATATAGACAGGAAAAACATAAAATCTATAGATACAAATAATAAAAATTAAATACAAAAGTTTGGGAGGAAGGACCCTAGCAGATTGGAGATAGGAAAATCTACATATGGGTCCATGTTTGTTGAATTTAAAATATTTTATTTTAATTTTTATAACTGCTTTTTTTTTCTGGGCAAGGTGTCAATTTTATCACTTCTACTATACTATTATTTCTTCTAAAGTCCAACCCTATTGTCACATTGTGGCATGGAGATGACCTTGGCTTCTTAAAGTTTATGCCATAGAACTTAGGATCTGCCAAGCTGGAAAGACTTAGTATAGTGACCTTCTAAAAAAAGATTGTGTATATATGCTATTCTAAGATAATACGGGGGGGCAGCTAGGTGGCGTAGTGGATAAAACACCGGCCTTGGAGTCAGGAGTACCTGGGTTCAAATCCGGTCTCAGACACTTAATAATTGCCTAGCTGTGTGGCCTTGGGCAAGCCACTTAACCCCATTTGCCTTGCAAAAACCTAAAAAAAAAAAAACCACAAAAATAAGATAATACGGCTAAGTTTGGAGAAACTCATTAACTGAGGTTCATCATTAGATAATGAAGATCATCTATTAGGACATTAAAGGGACATTTATCTGTGACAGTGTTATAATAACCCTGAGTCTATGAAAGAGGCATTATTGCCTAGTTAGAGAGATGGCCTCCTATTCAGGAAATCTTGCCTCCTTGCCTCCAATCTTGTGTGAAGCTGGGCAAGTCCCTTTACTCCTGACTAGACTATAAATTTCAAAGAAAATTGTCCCATCTGCATTAGCAGAGGGAGCACCTTCATGTGTGCGCATGTGTGCGTGTGTGTGTGTGTGTATGTGTGTGTATTTCCTAAGGTTTAATGTCTTCTCCCTAGGTAGCCTAGTGAATAGAGTACTGGCCTTGGATTTAGGAAGATGGGAGATCGTATCCGACCTCTGACACTTACTAGCCATGTGACCTTGGACAAGTTACATAAACCTGATTGCCCATGTCCAGGGCCATCTCCAGTCATCCTGATTCCTATCTGGCCATTGGACCCAGATGGCTCTAGAGGAAAAAGGCAACTTAGCACAGCACCCCCTCACTCAAATCCAATTCATGTGTTTGTCATGGCATCACCTCCCTGATGTCATGGTCTTTGAAAACGAAGGACAAACATTATTATTAGTATTATTAGTGTCTTCTCATCAGAGGAGAAAATAACCACATAACATTCCAAATGTGTGAAACAAAGTACTATAGAAAGGGTTCTTAATCTAAGGTCCATAGATCCCAGAAGGGAATCTCTGTTAGATTTTAGGGGATCCCTGAACTTGGATGGGGAAAAATACATCTTTATTTTTACTAGCCTCTAAGTGAAAAATGAGAATTTCTTTCAATTATGAATGTAGGCAACAAATTTAATTCTGAGAAGAGATGTTCATAGGTTTCACCAGACTTCCAAAGGAGTTCATGACATAAATAGGTCAGGAACTCCTTGTGACTAGAGTATGAGTAGTAATCAGGGGTTACTTTTTTATATTTTCCCAAGTGATTGGTACAATAATTTTACCATAGCAAGTACTTAAAACTTGCTTTTGGAAGGGAGAAAGGAAAGAAAGAAGAAAGGAAGAAAAGGAAGGAAGGAAGGCAAGAAAAAAGGAAGGAAGGCTGGGAAGAAAGGAAGAGAAGGAAGGAAAAAAGAAACAGAAAGAAAGAAGAAAGGAAGATTGAAAAGAAAATGCTTTTGAGGCACTTGGAAGAAAGCGGAGCACTAAAATTCTCCAGTTTTGATTTGAAGGGGTTCCGCCAGGCTTAAGCATTAGCCTCCCTCCAGCTCTTTGTTTTTATGCCAGGATTGTCAGCCAAGAGTCTGCATTTAGTAAAACCACGGAAATTGAAAAGACAGAACAAATTACTGCAAGAGTCAGACATAAACAAGACATTAGGAGGCTGGGTTGACATCCAGCAAGGATTTTGAGAAAAATCTTGACCAATGATTTAAAAAAAAAAAAAAAGAAGAAACACCTTTCTGATTGTGGCTAGCCCTAGGTGCTGCTTTCTTTCCTCAGCTAGAAAAGAAACCTTTTTAGGATTGGAGGCTTGGGGAAGTCTTTGTTATCTAGGACTGTCTGGATTTCTAGCTGATGATTATCATGTGTGCGGGATGGGAAGGAAGGGATAAAATAATCTATTCCTTCTGAGAAAACTGACTCACTTCTTAGGGGGCAAGTACCCAGACCCTCTACTCCTTTTACCAGTTTCCTTTGTCTTCCTGCCTCTTATATGCATCAGAGATGTTTCCTTATGTGTAGGATTTAATAATAGCCATCAGGAGATTTGAGAGTATAATTCTGGTTCTGGTGAGCATAAGATAAATCCTTAGTAGGTAGGGCACACTGAAGTGCACAGAGATGAGAAAACTAATTATACATTCTTGAGGGGCCCCCTGATGAATATGTAGTAGTTATCAATGAGTTCAGAAAGAAGGATGTTAATATTCCTTCCACAACTAGGAAGGAATGAAATGGTTCAGAAAATCTATTTCAATGTATTTCATTTCCATAACCATCTTTCCCTGAAGGTTTCTGAAACAGTGCCTTTGGGGTCTTGGTACTACTCTTCTCTACTCAGGAGACCTGATTATAGAGTCACAGAAACATATGATGTTAGAACAAGTTGAAAGGATCCTTAGAACCATCTAGTACAATGACTCCATTTTATAAATGAAGTAACTTAATCTGAGGAGTGTTTCCTCTAAGTCCTTTAGCTAGTTAATGGCTGGGTGGGGATTAGTTTCAGATTTTTCTGTCTTTGAGTCCAGGGTTTTTTTATCCTGGCTGTCTCCTGGGCAAGCCGATGATGCCCCAATCCACCACATAAATCTCTAGCCCCTCTGGAAGTCCAATGTAGAGTATGCTGAAGGGACCTGATCCAGGGTGTAAAAAAGTAGTGGGGAAAAGCATGCACGATATACTTTAATCTTCATTAACTCTTTCTCCTTTACTTTAAGTCAAAAAAAAATCAACAAAAAAAATAAATCCAAGCCTAGATTTGGTATCATCTTCCCACACTGAAAATTTGACATTTGACTCTATTAGTAGTATGAGTTGGCTCCAGTGTACTATTATCTGAAAGGTATTATTTAATCCAAAATATCTGTTTTTCTTCACTGACTCCTTTGACAATCTGCTAAAACTTCTGAACAACTTCTCAAAATAATGTTTTTAATATCAATGGTCAAAATTTTTCTGAAAATACCTGTTGGAAATTAATTCAATCTCCTAAGTATTGTCTTATTTAAATTTATGATTACATAATATGTTTGTTTCAACCCAGAACCCTTTGGTATTCTGGTGAAGTAAATGGAGCCTTTTCATGATACTGTTTTCATTTGCATAAAATAATATATATGATGGCAAATGAAAGTAATTATGTTTAAATAAAAAATATATAGATTTTTTTCCCCTATCCAATTTCTCAGGTCCATGGACATTAGATTAATGTTAATCACTGATTTTATCTAACCTTTCATTTAGGCTTGATATTAAAGTGACTGTACCTAGTATGTAACAGAACTGACTTTTGACTCTAAATCCAAGATTTTTCCACTCTTCCACATGATTTTGGAATTTATCTGTCTTCAAGGTATCCTGCAGGATATGGATGGACACCTCCATTCCACCCCTTCCATTCCACCATTACTACCTGTAGAGATAAGGAGGTTCCCAATATTCAGATTTTTTAAAAATGTATTTGTTAGTTATGCTGACTTTTTTTCAGTTCTTTTTTGTGTTTCTTAAAATACTATTTACTACATAAGATAACACTTTAGGGAGCAAAAAGCATACTGGGAAGAAACTATGGTGATGCTAAAAAAAAAAGACATCAAAAACTTTAAAAAACCAAACAACACAAAGTAACCTCTAGACTAGCAATAAGCTAAGTCTAATAACTCTTAGTTAAGTTAAATCCCATATGGCTTAAGCATTATCCTGCTTCAACTTAGCTAAATAAGTCTCCTTCTTTGCCCAGCAACTGCAATTTTATTATTTTGCTAGGGTGACTTTGATCTGTTTTAAAAGTCACCTGGTTCTGGATTATACAGTATTACCACAAATTCCAGATGGAGATGTTTGTTTTCCTTATGGATAGATGGAGTGGGCCAGGTGTCATGTTGAAGAGTAGGTAGTACTTTAATTTTTAAAAATAATAAAATAAACAAAATTCTATCCCTTTTCCTGAGCATACCAAATTGTCAGAGGTACATATGCCAATTCCCTTTTCCTGTGCAGAGGGAGTTTTATATATTTCCAGCAGAATCTGGCAGATAAGTAGTTACTTGGGGAGACCAAGTGTATGGGCGAAGAAAGTCTAGATGATGCTTAAAAAAAAGTACCAACTGAGGTTCATAAATTTGAGTGTATTTCCTCCAGCTTATAGAATCAGTTTCACTCATTTAAAGTTACACTATATGCATACCACTCTTATTAGCTTAAAATGATGTTAGCTCAAAACCCAATCCACCCCTACATAAAAGGAGAACTGTCTCATCCTTTATATTATATACACCTCATGCCACCTTTTCTTGTTCAGACTAGATTTTAATCCAGATGCTAAAATGACCTTGAACAAATGACATAAACTATTAGGACCTCAGTTTCCTCATTTGTAAAATTGTGAGATTAGACTGAAAAATTCCTAAAGTCTTTTCCAGCTGCAACATTCTCTAAATTTACCTTAAAATTGAAAGATATTGATAACTGCCATTCATATAAAACTTTAAATCCTGCAGGATGTTTTCCCTACATGATCTCATTTGATCCTAAAAACAACCCCATAAAGTAGTAATGAAGATATTATCACTCCCTCTTACAGATATGATGGCTAAGATTTAGAGAGGCAAGAACTGATTTGCCTTAGGTCATACAACTAATAAATTGACCAGCAAAGGATATGCAAAGGCAATTTGATGAGGAGATCAAAGCAATCCATAGTCATGTGAAAAATTGCTCTAAATCAATATTTATTAGAGAAATTCAAATTAAAGCTTCTTTGAGGTACCACCTCACACCTCTCAGACTGGCCAATATGACCAGAAAGGACAATGATCATTGTTGGAAGGGTTGTGGGAAATCTGGGACACTATTACATTGTTGGTGGAGCTGTGAATTCATCCAACCTTTTTGGAGAGCAATTTGGAACTATGCTCAAAGGGACAAAAATGTGCATACCCTTTGATCCAGCAATATCACTACTAGGTCTATAACCTGAAGAGATGATAAAGGGTTAAAAACATCACTTGTACAAAAATATTCCTAGCAGCCCTGTTTGTGGTGGCAAAGATTTGGAAATCAAGTAAATATCCTTTAATTGGGGAATGGCTTAGCAAACTGTGATATATGTATGTCATGGAACACTATTGTTCTAATAGAATCCAAGAGGGATGGGAATTCAGGGAAGCCTGGAGGAATTTGCATGAACTGATGCTGAGTGAGATGAGCAGAATCAGAAAAACACTGTACACCCTAACAGCAACATGGGGTCGATGATCAACCTTGATGGACTCGCTCATTCCATCAGTGCAACAATCAGGGACAATTTGGGGCTGTCTGCAATAGAGAATACCATCTGTATACAGATAAAGAACCGGGGAGTTTGAACAAGGACTAACTTTAATTTAGAAAAAAAAAACCTGTTATCTTATTGTCTGATCTTGCTATCTCTTATACTTCATGTTTCTTCCTTAAGGATATGATTTCCTCTCTCATCACATTCAATTTGGATCAGTGCATACCATGGAAACAATGTAATGACTGGCAAATTGCCTTCTGTTTCTGAGATTAGGGGAACAATTGTAAAACTCAAAATAAATAAAATCTTTAAAAAAAATAAATTGAAAAAAAATAAATTGACCAGGCAGAGACTCAAGCCCAGATCTCCTGACTTGAAATCAAGGTCTCTTTCCATAGTAAAATACTGCTATAAATAAATAATTATATTAACAATTCACATTTGTCTTCTCTCTTAAGGTTTATGCAGCATTTTCCTCAAATTCAATTGTGAAGCAGAGCAGGTGAAGTAAGGATCGCATTTTATAGATAATAGAAACAGCCTATGAGAGGTTGTGTGATGAGGGGGAAAGAATACATGTTCTGTGGACAGAGTATCTGTGTTCAAATCCTACCTCTGATGAGACTAACTCCCTGCGTGACTCTAGACAAGTCTCTTAGCCTCCTTGGGTCTCAGCTTCCTCAACTTTAAATTGAGGGAATTGGATTAAATGTTCTCTCAGTTTCCTTCTAACTCTAGATCTATTACTTACTTTTTCTCATCCCAATCCTAGGAAGAAAATTAAAAAAAAACCAAGAAACAAATTTTAAAAAGTGAAAATAGTATGCTTAGATCAGAGAGCCTGGATAAAAACCCAGGTTTTCTGACTCCAGGTTCCAAATTATGCCTTGCTACCTATAGTACTCAACATTAAAACAGATACCAGACTAAAGTGTCATTCTGGGAAGCAAATCAACCAACAAGCATGTATTTAAAATCTACTATATATGCTTGGTATTGTGTTGGTGCTAAGGACATGAAGATAAAAAGTGAAACAATCATTTCTTTCCCTCCAGGAACATATAATCTATCAGGGAAACATGTTCACATACATATATATATATATATACATGTATATGTATATATATATGTCTATATATAGGAAATAGAAGGTAATTTTTTTGGGGGGAGGGATCTCTGCAGGTGTGGTAGGGACAAGGCTCAAGAAAAGTTTCATAGAAGTGGGCATTTGAGCTGAGCTTTAAAATGTTTTTTTGGGGAGTATTTATTTGAATATTTATACTATTCAAGATATTTTGATTTCTCCTTCTGGTTTTCCTTTTTTGTTTCTAATGTCTTTTAGTTTTGTTTGGCAATAATTTCTGGTATATGCTCTATTCCTCAGATATACCCCAGAAATCAAACCCTCCCTTATGACAAAGATTTCCTATTCTTCTTTCTCTTGCATTTGCTACATTTTGAAACCTCTCCTTTCATGGTAAGTTGGAACCCATACTTTGCTCTTTGGATAGCATATCAATGGGTATGGCAGATATAAAGCTAATTCTTGAAAAGATTTAGAAAGTTTGAGCAATATGGAAATTATTGATAGGCTTATTTCACTATCTTTGAATCTGATGGATAGCTTGATAGATATATTTTTATTTTTAAAAAATTAATTTATTTTTTCCAATTATACGTAAGATAGTCTTCAACATTCATTTTTGTAAAGTTTTCTCCTTTCCACACTCCCCTCTGCTACCCTAAGAAAACACGTAATTTATATAGGTTATAGATATACAATCATGATACACATATTTCCATACTAGTCAATTTGTAAAAGAAGAATTAGAACAAAAGGGGGAAACCATGAGAAAGAAAAAACAAAAAAGTAAATTTTTAAAAGAGAAAATAGTATGCTTAGATCTGCATTCAGACTTCATGGTTTTGTCTCTGGATGTGGATGGCATTTTCCATCAAGTCTTTTAGAATTGTCTTTGACAGGTCACAAAAAAGGGTAAAAACCCACATGTACAAAAAATATTTATAGTAGTTCTTTTCATAGTGGCAAAGAATTGGAAATTGAGGGAATGCCCATCAATTGGGGAATGGCTGAACAAATTGTAACATATAAATGTGATGGAACACTATTGTTCTATAAGAAATCATGACGGGGGTGGCTAGGTGTCGAAGTGGATAGAGCACCCACCCTGGAGCCAGGAGTACCTGAGTTCAAATCCAGCCTGTGACACTTAATAATTACCTAGCTGTGTGGCCTTGGGCAAGCCACTTAACTCCATTGCCTTGCAAAAAAAACCAACTAAAAAAAAGAAGACTTTCATATTCTGATACTGAGTGAAGTGAGCAGAACCAGAACACTGTACACTCTAAAAGCAACATTGGATAATGATCAACCATGACATATTTGTTCATTTCAGCAGTACAATAATCAAAGACAATTCTAAAAGACTTGGGACGGAAAATATCATCCATATTCAGAGTAGGAACCATGGAGTTTAAATGCAGACCAAAACTTGCTAGCTTCAATTTTCAAAAATTGTTTCATATATTACGTTTTTTTCCCATTTCTATTTGATTCTTCTTTCACATCCCAATTAATGTAGATTTTGTTTTACACTGTTATACAAGTATAACCTATATTAGATTGCCTTCTGTCAGGGAAAAGGGGAAGGGAAGGTGGGGAGGGAGAAAAATGTGAAACTCAAAACCTTGCAAAAAATGATTATTGAAAACAATCTACATGGGGCAGCTAGGTGGTGCAGTGGATAGAGCACTGGCCCTGGAGTCAGGAGAACCTGGGTTCAAATCCAGCCTGAGACACTTAATAATTACCTAGCTGTGTGGCCTTAGGCAAGCCACTTAACCCCATTGCCTTGCAAAAACCTAAAAAAAACCCCCAATCTACGCATGTAGTTGGAAAAATAAATAAAATATTAAAATTTTAAAAATTGTCTTTGTTCACTGTATTGCTGAGAAGAGCCAAGTCATAGTTGATCATTACATAGTGTTGCTGTTACTGTGTACAATGTTCTCCTGTTTTTGCTAACTTCACTCAGCATCAATTCATGTCTTTACAGTTTTGGTGTGTTTTAGATGCTTTAGGACTATGTCTATTTTTTTCTGCCACTGAGATGCGTCTATATTTTTATTATGATATCTAACTGAATGAATACTTTCCCTTAGTTTCTAACTTCTACTTTGTTTTATGGAGTTTCTCTTAAAAAGCAAGAAAAAAAATTCTAGTAACAGCTAATGTATGACTCCAGTGGTAAATATTTCCTGCTAGAAACCATGGAGGAGGGGAGTAATGCAGGCTATATACCATAAGCAAATAAAACTGATTTTTCATGATGTAGTCAAGTCAGAGATCATTCTGAGAGTCAGAGCCAAGAACACTTAATTCACTCACACTCTGGCAAGGGCAAGATCCTTAACCAAGAAGCAGAGAGTTAATGTGTCTCAGGGGAACAAATCTGTTTTCAAAAGCAGGTGCAGGAGGAGACTAAGACTGCACTAAGGTTCCTACGGGAATCAGGAACACGTGTGACTGCACAAAGATGAGGAAATAGAAACTAGGTCCATTGAGGTGGGGGGTGGGGGACTCAGGAGGTCTGGCGCAGGATATGAGAAGGAAGAAGAGGGGAAGTCAGAATGAATACTGAAGATACCATAGAAACAACAAAAAATCTGTGACTAGAGATCTGGAGCTTGATCTGAAAAGAGGGGGGTGGGGAATATCTCTGAGATCTTTGGTGAGTTCCCCAAAAAGGTCAGATCTGAATCAGGAATCCATCTCCAGATTAAGACTAGATACTTAAAGTTGTTAAAGTTCCAATTCCAGCCCAGTAGTTCCCCGTGTGACCTTGGGCAACTTAATCTCTTTATGGTTAAATGGAATACTGTAACACTATCACTAGACGTCCACATCTGGATACAAGTTACTCTTTATATGGAGACTGTCACCCTGAAACATGGCTGTATTGCCATAATAGATACAAATTCCCAATTGCAAAGTACCTCAAAATCCCTCTAGGGAGAAAATAGATAATAGTGTTGAACAAACATTCCCTTTTTGTGGAGAATGTTGTCATCACAAATGAGAGCCACTAGTTAAATTATAACTATATACTCTGATGCTTACTTAGCCATGGTCACATGGGTCTCAGGACGGTACTGCTTCTCTTCCCCACTCTCCCCCTCACCCCACATCCTGTTTTCTACTTGTTCAGCAGTGGTAGCTATTAAACAGCGAATTCGTAGTTCAATTCATTACCTTGGGTGTCCCAAGAAGCTAAAGATAATCACAACAAATCTAAGCTCCATATCTGATGTCAGAGAACCTGACTGAGTCTGAACCTGAGTTCAGATACTACTCTTCTGTCTACTGTGTGACTTTTTAACTTTTTAGCCTCCCCAGTTTCCTCATCTGTTAAATGAGGGAGCTGAATTATAGGAGGGTTTCTTAAGAATTTATATGTAATGGTAATCTTTGGTAATCTCATAAATTTTATGGATCCTTTCTCAGGATAATAGTTTTAAATTCACAAAATAAAGTACATTGCCAATTATTTTGAAGCAACTATCCATAAATCTTAAATAACTAAATAAATTTACACATCCCAGTTTAAGAACCCTTGAACAAGGTGCTCTTGGGTCTCTTCTGTTCTGAATCCTATGAACTCCATCAGTTCTGACCATCATAAAGTGACTAATAAAATGAGCAAGTTCAACTAAGAAGAATTTTTTAAAAAGCCCTTCACTTGGTTTAGCGAATTCTTTACTACTGGCTAAGTCAAGTCAGAAATCTCAGATTGAGACGTAGACAAAAACCAAGGTTCAGAAGAATTTGTCAATTTCCTCAAGTCAGTAAAGAGGCAACATTTTATTTTTAAGGTGTTCATGTGACCATAATCTTATTATGATTATAACTGTTGTTCAGACCTAATAAGGGCTAGTGTTTCAATAATTTATCTGTATGAAACAAGGAGTACCTTAAGGTTTCCAAAATCTATATTCTCTATATATTTAAAAAAAAACTAATTTTAGGGTAAATGCAACTTGTTTTTTTCTCTCTTCTTTTAAAAGAGTAATTTTCTGGCACTAAGGGCATAATTTCCATTTTCAGAGACAGTATTCTTTCTAATTAAGATTGTAGAGTTAGGAGAGGGTCATTATTATTGTGGGATCTTAGATGTAGAGCTGGAAGGGAGCTTAGAGATCATTTAGTCTGCCCATACTCCCCCTCCCCCCATTTAAGACAAAAGCCAAGAGAAGTTAAATCATCTAAATGTTTTTATTTTGCAGATCAGAAAACTGAAGCCCAGAGAGGAAAGTAAATTCCTGATGTCACACTGGTTGCAAATGGCAGAGTCACGATTCACATCCTGGTCCAGTGATTCCTGAATGAGAACTCTTTTCCCCAATTTCCTGTTTCTCTATGTGTAGCATTCAACACAGGACATTCAACACAGGACAAGTATACCCAGAGGAGGCAGAGAATAAATGTTTGTTGAATGACTAAAGATATTTTTCAGTGTCACCTATCATTTGAAAGAGCTAACTCAAAATATTGCACTCAAAAAGAGGCCAAAGTTCACTTCTCTTGTCTTTAATCCTTGCAAATATGGGAAGTTTGGATTTTTTTTAGCAGCTCATGCATCAGTGTCTCTGAAATTACTTTGGATCTACTTTCAAAAAGTGTAACCTTAAAAAATTAGGAAATTTGGATAAAATTTCCAACAAACTGGAGCTATTTTCAGTTTAGAATAAGCCAGATAGTGCAATTGGTTAGGCTATGGTATTGGCTTCCTTCAGTGGAAAAATCTGTTCCATAGACGTTGGGTGAACATTTATCCCTGTTTGTTGAATCCATTCCACATCCTCTTTTTCCTCAAGGGGAAATAAAAGAGTAAGATGGTTTGGCATAAATAAGTCCTCACAACTGGAAAAACAGTATAGAATGCTAGAACATAAATCTTGGAAAGGACCATAGAGAAAATTGTCACATTTTATAGGTAAGAAAATAGGAGCACAAAGTGGTAAAGTGACCTGTCCAAAGTTACCCAGCTAATTAGTGAAAGAATCAGAATAAGAAACTCAGGTGTCTTAGCTTTCCATGACACTACAATGTAGATCCTAATCCCTTATACTACAGTTGTTTAATGCCCTTTATCCTACTTGCTTTTTCAATCATGTCTGACTGACATCATTTGGGGGGTTTTTTGGACAAAGATACTGGAGTGGTTTCCATTTCCTTTCCCAATTCATTTTACAGATGAGGAACTCAGGGAGACAAGGTTAAATGACTTGCCCAAGGTCATACAGCTAGTAAGTGTCTGATGCTAGATTTGAACTCATGAGGATGTCTTCCTGTCTCCAGGGCCAGCCCTCTATCAGCTAAGCTACCTAGCTGCCACCCCCCAACCCTTTTTTTTCTACAATGGGTCAATTACTTTCAATTTTATAGATGAAGAATAGCATATTTTTTAAGCTCCCATCAACATGAAAATGAAATACATGCATTTTTTCCTTTCTTAAAAAATT
The DNA here is from genome assembly GCF_037893015.1 of Macrotis lagotis. Taxonomy (NCBI): domain Eukaryota; kingdom Metazoa; phylum Chordata; class Mammalia; order Peramelemorphia; family Peramelidae; genus Macrotis; species Macrotis lagotis. The sequence goes on from NC_133662.1 coordinate 112,748,681, forward strand.
TCTAGTCTATTATTTCTCTTTATGACATTTTAGAGAGAAAGGAAAAGACCCTCTGTAATGTAGCCTTCTGAGCAGAATGTTCAAATATGTTGCATGGGGGAAACTTTATCTGTGCACTTAGAAGGTTTTAATATTATTATTACCTCATTTAGACATAAGCCTATGCTCATCTATTATTTAAGAGGGTTGACAATGCTGTTTGCTGGTGAGATGAGAATGATATTATCTTCCCAGCAATGATTTTAGCCTCTAATAGAATCCCTTCTACAACAGATGGTTTAGAATCAATCCATCAGCAAGTATTTATTGAGTGTCTCTCATGTGCTCAAGAGATTATTTATAAGTGATAAGAGGGAGTTCCAACCCCAAAGTAACATTTCAAATTAAAGACCATAGGATCAGAGATTTAAGAGTTGAAAGAGATGCTAGAGGATACCTAGTGCAACATATTAATTTTATAACTAGGGAAACAGGTTTAGAAAGATTAAGTGATTTTCTAGCTTGCCTAAAGGTACATGATCTTGTAACTATCAGAAGCTGGATTTCCCCCAAAGCAGTCTATCCACTCTGCTTCATATTTTCAAAATCCTTGGAATGAGCACTGAGCTAGGAACCAAGAAACCTAGATTCAAGTCTTGATTCTGTCACAAATTAAACATGTGACCTTGGGCAATTTAACAGATCCTGTATCTTTAGATGATGGGGTTGCATTGGACATTTGTGTGTCATCTTCAGGCTCTAAAAAAGCTAATATTGTCTTATAGGTAAAGGAGGATACATTCTTCAAAAAAGTTCATCTTTTAAAATTTTATTTTCAGTTTGAAGTTCTTTCCCCTTTCTCTCCTTGTCCCATTCATTAAGATGTCAAGAAATATGATGCTCATAATATATGGGGTTTTTTTTTGCAAGGCAAATAGGGTTAAGTAGCTTGCCCAAGGCCACACAGCTAGGTAATTATTAAGTGTCTGAGACTGGATTTGAACCCAGGTACTCCTGACTCCAGGGCCGGTGTTTTATCCACTGCGACACCTAGCTGCTCCTGATGCTCATAATATATGAAGTCATGCAATACACATTTCTGCATTAGCCACTATCCAAAAAAGCAAGGAAAATAAAGGAAATAAAAATTTGTTTCAATCAATACTCTGCTATACTCTAAAACCATCAGTTTTGTTTCTGGAGTTGGCTAGCATTTTACATCATGAATCCTTTAAATTGTGTGGATTACTGTATAGATCAGAGTTAACAACAGTTGATTAGCTTTATGCTATTTCTGTTGCTATGTAGATTATTCTCCTGGTTCTGCTCATTTCACTTTTTCATTAGTTCAGGAAAGTTTTCCTAGTTGTTTTTTTTTTTCTGAAATCATCTCTGTCATCATTTCAATACATTAATACAAGTATTCCATCACATTTATAAATCAAAATGTGTTTAATCATTCCCTAATTGACAAGTATCCTCCTCAGTTCCCCCCCCCTAAAAATAATGCTGCAACTATTTTTGTTACACATGGGTCCTTTTTTGCATTTCTTTGATCTCCTTGGGATACAGATCTAGCAAAGGTATTGCTGGGTCAAAGAGTATGCACAGTTTTATAATTCTTTGGGCATGGTTCCAAATAGTCATCCAGAATGGCTGGACTAGTTCACAGCTCTATCAATAGTGCATTAGTATACCTATTTTTCCATATCCCCCTCAGCACTGGTAGTTTTCCTTTTTGACATCTAGGCCAATATAATGGGTGTGAGGTGGTACCTCAGAATTGTTTTAATTAACATTTCTCTATTAGTTATTTTTCTTTAGGTTTTTTGTTTTTGTTTTTGCAAAGCAATGGGGTTAAGTGGCTTGCCCAAGGCCTCACAGCTAGGTAATTATTAAGTGTCTGAGGTCAAATTTGAACTAAAGTCCTCCTGACTCTAGGGCTGGTGCTCTATCTATTGTACCACCTAGCCACCCCTCTACTAGTTATTTAGAACATATTTTATACAACTGCTATTAGCTTTGGTTTTGGTTTCTTCCTCTGGAAACTGCCCATTCATATCCTTTGATCATTTATCACTTGGGGTATGGCTCAAACTTTTATTAATTTGACTAGGGGAATGTATTCTTAATGGTCCCAGCATGATGCAAGGGGAAAGTTCTAGATTTGGTTTCTGAGGACTTGGACTCAAATCCTTTCTCTTCTACTAGCTTTGTCTTCTTGAGTTTCATCTACCTTCTCCTGATATTTTTTCCTCATATATATTATGAGAGGGACTGGATGATTTCTAAGGTTTCTTACAATTCTAAATCAATGATCTTGTGATTTGATTTCACTTATTCACTAAATAAACATATTGTCTAAAGTTATTCCCCCTAAAAATAAGGGAAAAAATATGTCTGTGCACTCCAGACAGGAAAATCAGAATCAGTTATCTGCAAAATACTAAGTAACAAAGTTTGGTCTTAGATTTTCCTTTCCTTCCATGATTGTTGTTCAGTCATTTTTTGGTTGTGTTCGACTCTTCATGACTATAGGTTTTTCTTGGCAAAGATAATAAAATGGTTTATCATTTTCTTTTCCAGCTTATCTTATAGGCGAGAAAACTGAGGAAAATAGAGTTAACTGATTTAGGATTACACAGCTAATACATGTCCGAGGTCAGATTTGGACTCCAGGCCCAGTATTCTATTCACCACACCATCTAGCTGCCCTTTACTCTATTAGTTTACCCTATAACCATATGCCCCATTCTCATTCTGATTCCTATTGTTTCAAGGGAAAATTTTTTTTAAGTCTTCGTAAATAGTCCTATTTTTCACATTTTAATTGACAACTATCATGTTTGATTCATTTTTACCCTATTTCTGATCTGTTCTTTTTTGTTTTTTTTTTCTTTTCACTTTGTCATAGTAAGTTAGTAGCAAAACAGAGATTAGAACCCAGGTCAGGGGCAGCTAGGTGGCACAGTGGATAGAGCACCAGCCCTGGAGTCAGGAGTATTTGAGTTCAAATCCGGCCTCAGACACTTAATAATTACCTAGTTGTGTGGCCTTGGGCAAGCCACTTAACCCCATTGCCATGCAAAAAAAAAAAAAAAAAAACTAAAAAAAGAAAAGAAAAAAAGAACCCAGGTCACTACTTTTCATATTTATATGTTATTGTACTTTACATAGGAAATAAAGAATAAAGATCTAGATTATCATCTCAAGATTGACAAGAAGTATTACCACTTGTGTTAAATTCTGACATATTTTAAGAGGAAAGAGTAATATGTCCAGAGAAGGGTTAGAATGCGTGTAAGGAATCTGAACATCATCTCATTTGAAAAAATGGTGGAGAAACTAATAACATTTAGAAAGAAGTAGTAGAAAAGGAAGATCATTTTAGGTAGTTATCTTAAAAATATGAAAAACGAATTATTTTACTCAGTAGTGTTCAGAAGACAGAATTAGTATCCAAGTGTGGAAGTTATAAGAAGACATATTGTAGCTTAACATGAAAAAAAAATAAATCCTAAACCTTTTTTTTAATCAAGTAGGGTTCCCCACCAATGAAATGGGCTATCTAGGTAAAAAGTGAACATCCTTTCAGTGGAGATATTTAAGGAGGCCACCTTTAAGGTTACTGTGAGAAGAATTAGGGCATTGGTTCTGAGATCGGATTAGATGACATCTGAGGTTCTTTGGACTTTAAGATTTTTATGAAGAATAAGGGAATGTGGAAAAATATAACCATGGGCTAAAGACCAGAAACGGTTTTAATTCTTGGCAATGAAAATAAAATGTCAAATCTCTTGTCATGATGGATCTGATGATACGAGCTCTATTTTTGTAAAAAAGTCATGGTTTTGATAATCAGATAAGATAATATTTGTAAAGCAATTAGCAAAGAGCTAATTTTTTTTTTATGTTTTTGCAAGGCAATGGGATTAAGTGACTTGCCCAAGGTCACAGCTAGGTAATTATTAAGTGTCTGAGGTCGGATTTGAACTCAGATCTTCCTGACCTCAGGACTAGTGCTCTATCCACTGCCCCACCTAACTACCCCTATATAGTAGATTTTTTAAAGGTTTTTTGGCAAGGCGAACAGGGTTAAGTGCCTTGCCCAAGGCCACACAGCTAGGTAATTATTAAGTGTCTGAGACCAGATTTGAACCCAGGTATTCCTGACTCCAAGGCTGGTGCTTTATCCAGTATGCCACCTATATAGTAGATTTTTAATAAATGCGTGTCTTTCCTACCTTCAACCCCCCTGCTTTTTTTTTTTTGGCAAGGCAATGGGATTAAATGACTTGCCCAGGGTCACAGTTAGGTAATTATTAAGTGTCTGAGGCTGGATTTGAACTCAGATCCTCCCAACTCCAGGGCCAGTGCTCTATCCACTGCGCCACCCCACTGCTTTTTTTAAAGTGCTTGGTATAAACAAAGTACAGGATGATACACGTTCCAAAGAATAAATCTAATAATATTCATAGGAATTCAGACAATATAACTTTCTGGAACTGCAGGTCTTAAAAAATGTTCATCAAATCAAAAAAACAAAACAAAACATTGGTCCTATTTCCAGTCTGGCCCCCACAGCCATCAGCTAGGCAAGCAGTTTCTATGAAGAAAGGGCTAGTTTACTAACTACCAGCCTATTTCTACTCAAAGGGCTTTGGCAAACCAATCTCACTGGGAAAGTGAGGTACCTTGAAGGAAGGGGAGGAGGCAGAATGTGTTGGGCAATCAAACCACCCACAACTATCCTTGACCACTGTCTCTCCTCAGTCCTTGACAGAGGCATAATTAGACCTTGATCCCAAGAGCCATGGAGATAGCAGTGTTCCCCAAATCACCAGTCCTGCTTCCAACCTGCTGTCTCCAGCCCAACATCATTGAGAGAAGAAAACTTTGTACAGACAGGGTCTACTTTCCTTACTATCACCAGCAACAACTGCTGGTTAACTGCTACCAACAGATAGATAAGCATAAGAGCTCTGGGAAGAGTAGCACACTCTCATCCATATCAGTTCATGCAGCCATCATTTGGGCAAGCAAATTCTGTTGACAAGGTGTCAATCATATCTATCAACTGCCAAGCAAGTGGGAGTCAAGCTAGCCTGGTTAAAGCAGCAAAGTACCCTGAGGGAGAGACAGGAAGCAGCACATGCCAGAAAAGTCACACTACTATTACCTTGGCCACCATTTTTCCTTGGATCCTAATGAAGATAGTCCAAGATTCTGAGCCCAAGAATTTTGAGAATAATAACCTTTCTAGCCCAGTGATCTTAGCCTTCATCCTGGGAAGCAACCTCCCTGAAAAGAGACCTTATCTGTCTCTGCAGGTGTTACAACCACATCTATTGACGACCCAGAAAAGAAAGTTCTTGCAAATAAAGTATGTGGCACTGTTATATGGTCCAATGTCAGACACTGATACAATTTTATCAGTGGAAATTATGTTACATAGTATATTAGTATGCTTGTCCTTCTGTAATCCCTTCCAACACTAACTATTCCCATCCCATATTTTGACATTTTTTTTCAAATTTCTGGGTGGGAGGTGAAACCTCAGAGTTGTAAAGAATATCTAGCCAAAGCTAAAGTGAAATAAGTATAAAATGGCATTGTCATAACAGAAATATAGGGGGGTGAGTGTCTGCATGGAATCTAGAAAGTAAAGTATGCAAAGGCAAGAACTGTTTAGTGTTTATCTAATGCCATTCAGGGGATTATAACCCTTCTTTGATGGATTTGATGGGTTAAGAAATTGAGGTCCAGAGAGATTAAATCATTTATTCAACATCATTTAGGAAGTCACAAAGCTAGAATTTGAGTTTTGGTCAACATAAAAGAGTAACCTGACTTATTCTACATTAGACAAGTCACTTGAATATCTTTGGGCCATAGTTTACCTTTCTCTAAACTAAAGGCACCATAGTTGATAAAGGTTCTTTGTAGCTCTCACAATCTGTGATCCAGTATTTTAGAGGGCAGGTATCCCTGCCATTATCCTCCATTAGAGGGATATGTTGTCATAGCTTGATTGTTACGTTATTACATATGACTCCCTCGATACAACCATACTGACCTTGCTGCTCCTCACACACAGCACCTCAGCTATCCCCCATGCCTGAAAAGTTGTCCTTATCTCTCTGCCTCTAGAAAACCCAGGTTTTCCCCTCAAGATTCAGTTCAAGTATCCCTCTTCTGGTTCCAAGATGTTAGTATTTTCCTCTCCAAGGTTACTTTGCATCCATTTTGTTTATAGCTACATGAACACATATTGTTTTCTTCATGAGAATGTGAGCTCCTTGAATGAAGATAGGAACTATTTTTCTTTTGTCTTTGTATCTGCAATGCCCAACACAGTTCCTGGCGCATGTTCTTTTTCATTTTTTCAGTTGTGTTTGACTCTTAATGACCTATTTGGGTTTTTTTTTGGCAAAAATACTGGAATGATTCTCCATTTCCTTCTCCAGCTAATTTTATATATGTGGAAACTGAGGCAAATAGTTTAAGTGGCTTGCCCTAGGTCACACACCTAATAAATATCTGAGGCCAGATTTGAACCCATGAAAATTAGTCTTTCTGAATTCAGGCCTGGCACTTTATCCACAGTGTCACCGAAGTGCCTAGTAAACAGTTTTTGACTAATTAATTGACTGACTTTTGATGTGATCTGCTTCCTTTGCTCTGCCCTCAGGCTAACCAAATTAACTTCTGAAATTAATTTGATTTACCAATTCTCAGTTCCTTCTTCTGTATACAGGTTATACAATCACTTAAATCATTTGGAAGTTTTATTTCTCATGTAAATAAATTGTTATTCTGGGTTATTAATCACTCTTCTATTAACTTGAATTGGGTTAATGAGTTCCCTCAAATATTGATCAGCTTTGGGTAAAAAGTTCTTGAACTTGCAAAACTAAGATCTAAATTATTGTTCTTTAAGGAACTTTAGTCCAAACCTCTCATTTTATAGAAGGGAAACATGAGGTTCAGAGAGCTAAATCAATTTTCTTAAAGTCTCACATATAAGTAGGGAAGGCTGGGATTTAAAACCAAGTATTTTGACTCCAAATTCAGTGCTTTTCCTATCCTAACATGTTGCTTCCTTTGCCAAAGTAAAGATACCCAACCAGCTGATCTCTTACTTTTTTTTTCGTAATGCATACAAACTATAACATTTGGCACCAAAATGATGATGGAGAAACACACAGCAAAAGAACTGCGAACAATAATTTTTCAAGAAAAAAAAAGACCATTTTTCTGAGATACAAATTGTTTCAGTCTTTGAGGCTGATTAATTTGCTTGATATCTGTAGTTAGAAATGCTAACTGGGTAATGAATTGAAGGAATACCAATCAATTGAGGATTGCCTGAACAAGTTGTAGTATATGATTGTGATGGAATACTATTGTGCTATAAGAAACAATGAGAAAAGATTTACATGTACTGATGCAAAGTGAAATGAGTAGAAATAGAACATTGTACACAGTAACAGCAATACTGTAAAATAATCAACTGTGAAAGACTTAGCTATTCTTAGCAATTCAATGATTCCAGATAACTCTGGACTTATGATGAAAAAAATGCTATCCATCCTGAGAGAGTCTGAATATAGACTGAATTATACTTTTTAAATTTTATTTTTCTTGGGGCTTTTTTTAACCACGATTACTTTGGAAATATGTTTTTCATGACTACACATGTATAACCTATAGTAAATTGCATGCCTTCTCAGTGAGATTAGGAGGGATTTGGAATTCAAGATTTAAAAATTTAATGTCGAAAATGTTTTTATATGTAATTGGTGAAAAATAAAACACCAAATAAAAGGAAAAAAGAAATGCTAAAAGTAAAAGAATAAGACTGGTATCAAAATTGTAATCCAGGGATTGGTTGATGCAATGACAAACTTTTCTGGAGTTCTTTAAAATCATAATTTCATTCTCTTGGGATGGTTTAGGTTTAAATACTCCTAAAAGCTAAAGGAACTCATCTTTCAGTCTTATGAAAGAAAATAATAGTTAGTCTTTTGGCAGCAGCCATTTGAATTCTGAGGGAAGCTCTCATAGTTAACATCTCTCAATTGTAGTATTTTCTTTTAAAAGCGTGTTTTTTCCCATTTAACAAATATTCTCTGTATAAAGTCCTACTATTGGGTCTCCTTTTGACATGGAAGTGACCCTGGGCTTTCACGATTTATATCAGTGGAGCATAAGCTCTGAAAGTTTCCTAAGGGCTAGAAAATCTTCAAGTATTATACTGACGAGACTGCTCTCTAAAAAAAAAAAAAAATTGAAGCATAACGAGGCCCATCATCAAAAGGTTGGTCTGCTGTTGGTTAATTCTTAACTAAAGTAATTTGTAACTCAAAGAAAAATACAAAATGTCTCTTAGTCATATATGGGCCCCTTCCATCACTAAATTGTGACAGTGGCAGAAAAGTGGAAATTGGGCTCTTCTAAGAATTACTCAATTTCTAGACTTTCTTTTAAAGATCAAGTTGACTTTTAAATCTTTACTCAATTGATCAGTGAGTATATATTCTACTGGAAGAATGAAATTATAACAATCTTGACATTTGCTCTATATATGAAACCAGAAGCTATAAAGAAGTTGCAGCTAAACGGAAGGATGCCTCACAAATTTTCCTTGGTAAAGAAAATAAAGGAATTGGTATTATTTTGAGTTCAAAGGCAAGAATAAACAACCATTTTAAGGGGGCACTAGTTTATATTGTATCATAGTATTCATAATAAGCATTTAAGGAGGTAGGTACATCCTACCTCCAGCCCATCCCCAATCTTGAAGATCATTGAAGTTTGTGTAAGAATAGCTATTTCAGCAGATGAAGAAAAAGTTGGGAGATTGTATGAATTCAGTAATTCTTCCAAATTAAATTAACATTTACTTTAAAGTTCAGTGATAGAAGGGGTGGCTAGTTGGCATAGTGGATAAAGCACCAGCCCTGGAGTCAGTAGTACCTGGGTTCAAATCAGGTCTCAGACACTTAATAATTACCCAGCTGTGTGGCCTTGGGCAAGCCACTTAACTCCGCTTGCCTTGCAAAAACCTAAAAAATAAAATAAAGTTCAGTGATAGTGCAAATGTGGGCAAAAGTGAGAACAAAAATATTGGAAAATTTGGTTTAGGAGTAAGAAAAGGGACAGGTCAAATGCTTGTAGATGATAGAGAAGACTTTATGAATGCATCATTCAAGATGAGAGAAGAATCACTGAATAACATTACTCCAAAATTAGTTTTATTTTAGTAGACAAGAAATGTCTAGTAACTGCTCTGAATTAGCCATCTTTACAGGATCAGATCTTTGACTTAGAGCAAAAATTCACTTTAATTCAAACTAATACCACCCTGGAGGAAAGAATACAATTAAGAAGCTATATCAATTAAGAACCTTCAACCTGATATAATTAAGTATAATGTTGACACAGAAAAATGAGAATTTAACCAAAGATTAGATTTCAATACAGACTATGACCATTTTTAAAGGAAGCTTAACATATGCAAATCAAACATTTTTACAAAGCCTAAAAACTGCCATTAGCGAGTAGATATATGAGCTTGATAAACAAATGTGGTAGCCAAAGGCAGCACTGGTTTAAAATATAAACTTAATTTGTAAAGTCTTAAGGAGAAAGATTGTGGAATATTATAAAGAGTATTGCTTCTTTTTTTTTTTTGCAAGGCAATGGGGTTAAGTGACTTGCCCAAGGTCATATAGTTAGGTAAATATTATGTATCTGAATCCAATTTTGAACTCAGTGGTTCTCTATCCACTGTATCACCTAGCTGCCCCAATGGTAATGCCTCTTAAATCTATGAGAAGCAGTAGTTGGGAAAAAAAATGTATAGAAAGTTTAGTGAGTAACCCTTTTAAGTAAGGTAATTAAAAGGACAAAATAAACAAACATTGTAAAAGATCTGTGAAAATTTCTATAATAAATTTTCCCCCCATCAATGATAATGGAGTCACTAGATCATAGTCTCATATTTTTACATAAGGAAATAGAAATGATACTAAAATAATAAGATAGGAATGGTGCATGGATAAGATCAAATAGATACAGAGGAAGTCTGTGCTGGAGCTGTCACAATTTTGAGTGTTTTAAGGGAATCAATTCTCAATGTATCTTAAAAGAAGAGAGAATACCAAATACTTAGGAAGAAAATGTTGAGGAAAAAAGATAACATTATCAATAAGTATATAGGTACCTACTTTCCTATCTGTACAGAATTTTATTAGAATAATCACAGATCAAATATAGAACAAAAATAAGGAGTGAAAATTGTTTCCAGATAGCATTCTTTTGATGATGACATATTATATGAACTAAAAATACTCATTTTGTTTTTTACAGGGTTAAAGAGTTTGCACTTCATTCATATTTCAATATCCTATGAAGAAAGTTGGTAGGATTATACCAGTTTGTAAACTGATAAACTGAGATGTATTTTTTATAAACTTCCAAATTTGTCAGTTCCCACAAATCAATAGCAAGCCTAAGATCTCAAGATATACCCCCATTCCAAGGAGAAAAGTTATGGATTATACTGGTATATTATTTTAAAAACATAAGTTCTTTTCTAAAAAAAAAATAAGTTCTTTCTCTTCTACTTCCCTACCTCCCCCCCCCCAATTCTAACTACAATGTTAAATGTAGGAAAACTAAGATATATTTAATTAAAAGTACAACCACAGCAGACTACAGACTGGATTGGTTAAAGCTTTGCCAGTCAATTGATAAATGGTCAAAGGTTTGAACAGTTTTCTGACAAAGATATCAATGCTATCTATAGCTGCATGAAAAAGTGCTCTAAATCACAGTTTAAATCAAATTACAACAACTCTGAGATGATGAAAAAGGGTAAAAACATCACTTGTACAAAAATATCCATAGCAGCCCTGTTTGTGGTGGCAAAGAATTGGAAAGCAAGTAAATGTCCTTCAATTGGGGAATGGCTTAGCAAACTGTGATATATGTATGTCATGGAACACTATTGTTTTATTAGAAGCCAGGAGGGATGGGAATTCAGGGAAGCCTGGAGGGATTTGCATGAACTGATGCTGAGCAAGATGAGCAGAACCAGAAAAACATTGTACACCCTAACATGGGGGAGATGCTCAACCTTGATGGACTTGCTCATTCCATCAGTGCAACAATCAGGAACAATTTTGGGCTGTCTGCAATGGAGAATACCATTGGTATCCAGAGAAAGAGCCATGGAGTTTGAGCAAAGTTGAAGGACTATTCCCTTTAATTTAGAAAAAAAACCCAGATATTTTATTGTCTGATCTTTTTATCTCTTATACTTTTTTTGTTTCTTCCTTAAGGATGTGATTTCTCTCTCATCACACTCAGTTTGGATGTACAACATGGAAACAAAATAAAGACTGACAGATTGCTTTCCGTGGGGGTGGGGTAGGGGGAGGGAAGATTGGGAGAAAAATTGTTAAACAAAATCTTTAAAAATAAAAAAATTTAAAAAAAACAACTCTGAGATACTGCCTCACACTTCTCAGTTTAGCTAATATGACAAGAAAGGAAAATTATAAATCTTAGAGGGGATATGGGAAAACTGGGATTCTAATGCATTATTAGCAGAGTAGTGAATTGATCTAACCATTGTGGAGAGTAATTTGGACTTGTACCCAAAGGGCTCTAAAACTGTACATACCCTTTGATAAAAGAGATTAAAAAAGGGGGGGAAGGACCTTTTTTTGGCAGGGAAATGAGTTAAGTGACTTACCCAAGGTCACACAGGTAATTATTAAGCATCTGAGGCTGAACTTGAACTCAGGTCCTCCTGAATCCAGGGCACTCTATCTACTGCACCTCCTAGTTACCCCAAAAGGACCTATTTGTACAAAAATATTTATAACAGATCTTTTTGTGGTGATTATGGATTGGAAATCAAGGGGATGACCATTAATTGGGGAATGGCTGAACAAATTGTGGTATATGATTGAGATGGTATATTATTGTTTCTACCTATCATTTTTTGGTTTTGAATTTTACAATTTCCCCACACACTCCCTTCCCTTCCCTCTCCCACCAAAAGATGTTACATTATTGTAATATAAGAAATGATAAGCAGGATGATTTCAGAAAAACCTGGAAAGACTTACATGAACTGATGCAAAGTGAAGTGAGCAGAACCAGAACAATATTTACCATGAAGAACTGTGAATCAGTTATTATCAACAATACAATAATCCAAGAAAATCCCAAAGGACTCATGATAAAAAATAGTGTCCAATTTCAGGAAAAGAACTGATATTATCTGAATACAAACTGAAGAATTCTATTTTTCATTTTCTTTCTTTACTGTTGTTGCTTTTGTTTGAATCTTCTTGTACAAAAGGAATAATATGGAAAAGTTTTATAAAATTGCATATGTATAACTTCTATCAGATTGATTACCATATAAGAGGGGAAGGAACAATGTTAAAATTATTTTAACATATAAGTGGAGAAAAAATATTATTAAAAATAAAGACTTTCCAGTCTTCCTGACTTATGATTAGACATATAGTACTGTTATAGAAGTTCTGAAACTCTATTCAAGTGGACTAGAATGGGAGAATTTCTCCTCAAGAAATTTTCTCAGTCTCCAAGTAGAAAATAGTTAATATTTAGCTAGATGTAGATTGTCCTAAATAGGAACATTTGGCATATCTCAGTAAAAAGTCAACTAAGGATCTTTTAGTTAATAAATAATAAGATTAATATAAACTCTAGATGAAAAGATCTATATAAAGTATCATTGGCATTCAGAATAGATAATTATACTTATTTGTATTTCTATAAAACCTTTTATAAGATGCTCTTAAAGAAGTTTATGAAAAGACTCATTATTGTACACTCACATTGAGGTAGATAGATGAATATCTTCAGACTTTCAGATGAAGAGACAGGAGATGAACTAGTGGCCGGTATGGAAAAGATCTGTATTTTCTTTTTTTTTTATTTTGTAAGGCAATCAGGGTTAAGTGGCTTGCCTAAGGCCACACAGCTAGGTAATTATTAAGTGTCTGAGACCAGATTTGAACCCAGGTACTCCTGACTCCAGGGCCAGTGCTTTATCCACTATGCCACCTAGCCACCCCAATCTGTATTTTCTTGACAGCCAGATCCCACCATCCCCTTTTTTTCATTAATGTCAATAGTTAACTGAGATTTAGAAGGAAATGTATTTTTTTCATCAAAACACTGAAAATAAGAAATTCACTTTTATTTCGGTGTTTTTCCTCTTGTACACCAGAATCAGAAAAAATTAAAAATATAAATTTGTACAACTTTACTGTAAGTTATTACCAAGAACCAAATAGCATAGAAATCCATAGCATTTTCTATTTTCCAACTAAGATCTTTGAGGATATTTGAGGAAATAGGTAAAGCTAGAGAAGTCTAATTTTAAAACATCATTACTAGAAAAATGTATATTTATATAAATATATACATTATATATATTTATATATACTTTTTCTTTAGACTGGGACCTAGGCCTAGAGTAGCTTGCTCTAGAGGAATTTAACCTTACCAGTTCAAATTACAAAAGCTAGAGAGACTTTGTATCAGGTTTTGGTGAAGTGGTATCTGTTTCTAGCCCTAATCACTACTTAGAGAAAATGTATTGGAGAAATAAATAAAATTTATCATAAGGGATAAACATATAAAAATTGACCCTCAAAGAGTTATGTATTTTTTCTTAACTGAGAGTTTTGTGTTTACACAAATGATGGAATTTCATGTGTTAGAAGCAAGCTAGACAGTTTTGTTGGACCACAGAGTGAGCCTCATGGGGGAATAGTGTATAATTCTGAATGTTTGGAACCATTGTGAATAAGAAGAATAATATATATTAAATGACTCTAATAGGTTGAAATTATGTGAAGAGTTTTAAGTGCCAAGCAGAGGAGTTCATATTTGACCTTAAAGGTAGTAAGAGTCATTGGAGTTTATTGAATCATCAGTGGTAGGTATGGTCAGTCTTGTGCTTTAGCAGTATTATTTTGGCAGTTATTTAGACAATGAATTGGAGAAGGATTGGTGATTAGTGATATTGGCTATCTGGTGGTGATGAGCTTTTCCAAACTCAGCTAGGCTGAGTCCTTGGAAAACAAGCACATGATTCATTGCTACACCTATACTCAAAGCTTTTTGAGTTCGGCAGGACATGCCAAACACTGTGCTTAGCTGGCATAACTTTTGAGATCCCAGGATGACCTTCATGCCATAATGAGGCAACCCAGTTTGAAAATAAAGCATAATAAATTATAAAGATTGGGATCAAAGTTTACCTGTAAAAAAGAAAAAAAAGTTTGACAGTAGAATCTTTTTTTAAAATGATTATACAGAAATAATGTTTTGTAGTCTTAGAATAAACATGTTAAATATATGAAAATGAAACTTTATATATGTCAATATTATCACATTGATGCAGGTTAAGCTCTTTGTGAATTAATTTTTTCTATATATTAATACATTTTTCCTATAGTATATTCTGCAATTCAAGTCCTAAAAGTTATAGAATATTGCATCTAGAACTGATCTAATAGTTCAACTCCTTTATATAAGATAAAGAAACTGAGGTTTGGTGAGGTCTAATGACTTTCCCATATGCCATGTTTTTGGGGTTTTTTTTTAGGTTTTTGCAAGGCAATGGGGTTAAGTGGCTTGCCCAAGGCCACACAGCTAGACAACTATTAAATGTCTGAGGTCGGATTTGAACTCAGGTACTCCTGATTCTGGGGTGTGCTCTATCCACTGTGCCACCTAGCCGTCCCCCATCCTTTGTTTCTGAAGAACAACAATGACATCCTGAAAGTAATGTCTTGATTTTTTGAACAAATTCGATTTTGGTGAGGCAGAACTTCACAAAGCTGTCAGTCTTACTTTATTTTTCAGATTAATCGAGGTCCAGTGACAAGACAAAAGTTAAGATGACTGGTGATGGCCCAGAATGCAGTGAATGACCTTGTCCTTGATCTGATTTAGAGAATTCTGAGATGGAAAGAAAAGTGAAGTTCAGTACAACTCTTTCGGTCTTAAACCTGTTTAAAAAAACAAACTAAAAAGTTGTTCATTGAACCCTATAATTTTAACCTTGGAGATCATCTCAGCCAATGTTTCCTTCCGTATTCAATTAATCTTTTTTGTCGATCGGTAACATTTATGGAGCATTAGTTCTGAACTGATCGTTGCTGTAGCATCTGCTTGGTTACACCTATGTATCTGTTAAACTTGCTCTCTTCAATGCACCGGTGGGACTGATGTTTATTCACATTACACTTGAGCAGAAGGCAGCTGAATAAAGCACTTACTCAAGTGCAAAGCTTTCATCCTCACCTCCTCCCTATTTAGTAGACAGGTGGCATAACTGTCATTTTTACGCATTCTTATTAGTATAATTCAGTGAGTGCTCACCCCCCCCCAAATAAACCCATAAGCAAACCAAAACCAACCCACACCATCCCGTCAGAAAATAGTACTGGAACACTGTGTAGGTAGGTAACCTTTAGTCAAAGGGCCAGGAGAACACTGCTACTTAATGTTGCGGACGGTAAGTCATCCCTGGATCAAAGGTCATCCTGCTGACCTTATGCTCGCATGCCCGGGGCGCCTTTTTTGGGGTTTTTTGAAACGGACTAAGAAGTACATTCTGCGTCCCCCCTAATTTTCCCCGGCTGTGAGACTTGCCCGTGTCTGTCGGGGGTCGGGTGTCTCTGGTCGGCGGGTTGGGCTCGGGAAGGCGGCTCGAGGTGGCAGGGGGGCGTGCCGGAGGGGGCGGAGGTGGCACTGTCAGGGCGAGGCGGGGGGAGGGGTGCGTTCGCGCGCGCTTTTCGCCGCGGGTGGCCGGGGAGCGCGCCCCTTCCCCTGCGTGTGCGCGTGTGTGTGTGTGTCTGACCCTCGCTCGGCCACGCGCCCCCCCCCCCCGGCGGCAGGCCCCCTCGCGCCCGGCGGCCCAATCACAGAGCAGCACCGGGGGGCCCGCCTGGGCAGGGCCCCGCCCCCGGGGGGAGGGGCGCGCTGCCTATTAGAGGGCTGGCACTGGGGCGCAGGGCGCTGCAGCCGGAGCCGGGGCAGCATGGGGGGGGCCGCGCAGCAGCCGGGGCCGCAGCGCTGAGGGGCGCCGTCGCCTCCTCCCTCCGTCCCCGCGGGGCGCCCCGCCTCGGCCTCTGCCCGCCCGCCCGCCCGCCGCGGGGTCCCAGCCTCCGCCCGGGCCCCCCGAGCTCGCGCCTCCCCGCGCGCCGGGGCCATGGAGCCGGCCCAGGAGGAGCCCTCGCCGCGGCCCGGGCTGGAGGACGGCGCCCGGCCTCCGGGGGGCGTCTCCGCGCAGCCCGCCGAGGGCCCCGAGGCGCCGGGCGAGCCGGAGGCGGCGGCGGCGGCCGAGCCCCCCGAGGGCGGCTGGGGCTGGCTGGTGATGCTGGCCGCCATGTGGTGCAACGGGTCCGTGTTCGGCATCCAGAACGCCTGCGGGGTGCTCTTCGTGTCCATGCTGGAGACCTTCGGCTCCCAGAACGACAAGGCGATGGTGTTCAAGACAGGTGAGGCGCCCGCGGGAGCGCGTGTGCGCCGCGGGGTGCGGGGCGGGCGGGGCGGGGCCGCCTTTGTATGCGCCTCGCTCCGCCCGCCCGGACGGCCGCCCCACGCGCGGGCGCGGGCAGTGGGAGCCGGCGGGCCCCGCGGCGCCGCCGCACGCGCACTTTCCCTCCCTGCAGAGGGGGCGTGGAAGAGCGTCACCCTCAGAACCAACCGCAAAGAGTCTTTGCAGTTTTGGGGAAAAAAAAGAAAAAAAAAACCCGCACCACCTTGCAGCCAGCATCTCCCACCTCCTCTAGCTAGGGGTCACCGCAGACGTCGTCCTGCGCGTGGGGAGCTGGGGCGCCCGGATCCAAGGTCACGGCCAGTGCCGAAGCCAGAAGTACAGGGCGGGCGCTGGAGGAGCTGGCCGTAAACTGCGAAGAAAAAAGGAAGGCAGCTTTGCCCTTTGACCCTCCTTCCACCCCTATTCTTTTTATCATTTAATAACGCTAATGAAAATTATGTGGCTTCGGCCAAAAGAAAAAAATTTCTGTGAGCAAGTCGTTGCCCAGTGACTTAACTCGCTTGAGCAAAAGATGTGCAGAAAATATTTTTGCCTTAATCTCGACAGTTTTTCCCGGTTGAATTTTAATATCTCTGCCTTCAGGGCACATAAGTGCCAAAGTGAAGAAATGAGATAAAATGTCTTGGCACTGAGGTAAACTTTGAATCTGTCGTCATCCAGCAGTAGCTGTAGTGTGGGGTTGTTTCTAAGAGTTTTGCATGGGTCTTGAAACTGTACAAATATCTGCTTACTAAAGAATAGGCAGAGTAGGTCAGCTATGCATGTAAAAATAGGAATATTATACACAAGAATGATCCATTTTTTTTTTCTCTCTCTCTCTCTTTATAAAAAAGAGTAAGGAAAAGAACAAGGAAAGAAGTAAATTGTTGTTTGGGAATAGTTGTTTGCAGGGCTGGAGTTTCAATATTAGGATAAAGAGTTGAATTACAGAGACTACAAAGCCAACGTGATAGCATTCAATCCAATAACCTTTTGTGGGGCTCTTCCCTAACTCAGTTAAATAAAGTCCTCTGTCTTAAGGCAGTAGTCTGTGCCTGGGAACTAGAGAGAAGGATGCTTTTCAATGCAAATTCCTCCTAGAACAGGATAAGGAAAGGAGCCTGATTTAGTTCCATTTTAATCTGACACCCTACCCCTTCTAGTTATGACCAACATTTGCCTGTCAAATTTTTCTTTCAGTTCCATTTGTGTACATATATGTGAATACCTATCATACCTACACAAACCTAGAAACTTAACTATTTATATTGATATTTATGGGTTAAGAGCTCCTTTTTTTACTTAAAATAGATTTTTAAGTTCCATGAGGACAAGGATCTTGCTTTTATGTTCTTCACTTTTGATTCATAATACTCAGTACACTGCCAGACAGTTGTTTGTCCTTCATTCTCAAAGAAGACCATGACATCAGGGAGGTGATACCATTTCAAACAAATAAATTGAATTTAACTAATTGAATTTAACTTTGCTGTGCAAAGTCACCAGCTTCACTTTCTCCTCCAGACCCATTTGTTATAAAGTAGTAAATATTAATCAAATGCCAGAAAATACTGGTTAAGCTCAGCAAGTCATGAAGCAGCGATAGAATGTAACTTTTAAGTAACTGCTGTTAATGCCATATTCCATAGTGTTTCTTGCAGCACTTCATAACAGTAACTCAAAAAGTCTGATGATATGACCAAGTTGAGCTTTGAAATAGCTAAGTTTTTTTCCTTTTCATAGTGTGATGCTGAGTTCTTTCTGACTGAACATTTTGCTTCCTTCGGCTACCTTTCAAACAATAATATCTAGCAGAGAACTCAGTAAGTTTGCTTTGAATATAAGTATACAGATTACACATTTAGGAGGTAAATGAAATTTCCTAAAAGGAAAGAAATTTTTCACAAAGAAAAGGGAAAGCAGCTTGTTACCAAATGGGATATTTATTTGGAGTTCCCAACCTGTGGAGTGTCTAAAGATCTTCTGGAAAGTCTTAAAGTCTTCCTGAACACCTTTGACCTGCACACTTCCAGGGTCATGTATTCAGTCAAGTCAAAGGCCTTGTAGCTTTTGTCTTTGCCTATTCCATAGCTGTCCTCTTCCCTTTATGTATAGCAAAGTATGACTGAACTTGAAGACACTCCAATTTGTACCCATTGCCGGCTAAGTAAAATGGTAGTAGTTGATATTGTGGATGGTTTCTTTTCAAGTTATTGTGATAGGAAATTTACGTGCGAGTGTACACACACACACACACACACACACACACACACACACACGAAGAACAGAATGTGCTTCTGTAAACTTGAAATCCTAGACAACACTGGCACTAAACTTTCTCAGTTATATTACTTTCCTCCCCCTGGGCTTCTCTTCAGACACTTGAAGACCTTTTGACCTTTTCCCTAAAATAGTTCACTACTGCCTTACAAAAAACTATTGATAGCTTAAGGTGTTAACTTCACAAACCTAAATTTTAACTACATTTTAATAGGGTTCAGTTATATAATTAGCATTTATTTTAGCTACCTTTTGTAACAGGAGCCTGCTAGGCATTCAAAGAAAGGAACAAACAAGCCATACTTCCTACCCTCAAGGAGCTAACATTTTATTTTAATGGTTTATAACATGTAAATAACTTTGACTTACTGGATAAATACATTTATACAGTGTTAATGCAATGTAATCTCAGAGAATAAAAATCTAATGCAATGTAATCTCAGAGAATAGACATCTGCTGGGTGGGAAGCAGACAGTAGAATTAGAGTCCCAACTTGAGGGAAACTAGGAGTAGGCAGTGGGTTCTTAAGCTATTACAGCTGAATAAGGAGGGAGAGTGGGAGGTGGGGCGGAAAGATAGCACTAGCTTGGATTGGTAAGAACTCTGAAATCACCAGCAGCTTTCTTCACCTAATTTTTAAGGATAATTTATTTTGTATTTCTTCAGTCTGTATTTTATCGTTACAAGGGTGAGGAAAAAAAGGTAGGATAACAAGTAGCAGAAAGTCAGAAAAACCACATAAGGGAATGGAGAGGTACCATAGCTATGATATAAAACAGTCTGAACCCCAGCCGTTGCTGATGTGATGCTCTGTAATGAATGAACTTCAGGCACCTCCACCTGAGCATGAATAATTGAGAAGCATCTGAGGTAATGTGTAGAATCTTGGACTTGGCACCAAGAAACCTGGGTTCCCGATTTTTATTTCCTTAGGTGCCTTATCATAAGAAAGGTACAACCTCTTAGATTCTTAGTTTTTTCATCTGCAAAATGAGATAGTAATGATTTATGCTGCCCTAAATCAATGTAAATGTGCTATTTATTAATTTTTAGTACATTTTGAAATTATTATTCCATGACTTTTATAAAAGAAGTAATAGCAAAATAGAAATTTTTGTGGGTGAAAAAGATAATAAAAGTTTCTACATAACAAAAATTTACTTTTCTTTAGAAATTAAAAATTATCACAGCTGTTCTGGCCAGTACACAACTTCCTCTCTAATGAAATGAAAAACTTGGTTGTGTCTATTGCTTTTCTTCATAACACTTTCCCATGAACAATCCTTAGTATTTTACTAAACCAGTTTAGTACTCCTACCTGCTTTCTTCCAGGAACTTTGAAAAGTGGGAAATTTTGTTTTCTGAATGTTTTGTTTTCTCTGTCCTTTCTCTCTCCTCCTCCCACCTCCAAAAATTATGAAAATCATTTAGGACCATTTATGAATTACAATTTAAAGTAACTTTTAAGAAAAATATAAAATATGCCTTTTTTGATCCAGAGTTATCAGGCCAAGTACTATGCTTAATGGAGTTGTCCAAGACTTCGGAAATCAGTAAGTCTTTCATATAGGAAAAGTACTAGCAATTCATGAGAGCTGTAATACTTCAAGGACTCATTTTCATCACTGTGGATATTCCTTTTATACTTCCTCCTTGTATTATTAGTATTTATGAGTTATGACTGAAAAAATAATTGTCACCATGTAGCCAAACTTCTGGTGATAAATCTTACCAGAGAGGCAGCATAAAAGTCATGGAAAGAACACTAGTCTTCTTGTCAGAAGTTTGAGTTCTAATTTCTTCACTTAGTAGTCATGTGATCACACACTAATATCTCTGAACTTCAGTTTCCTTACTTGAAAATGGGACTGTTGATACTTGTATCACCTATAGGATATATGATCATTAAATCTTTCATGCTTTTCTATCTATTCTTTTCTATTCCCACTGTTAACATCCTAGGACAGGTTCACATGAACTTCCATCTATACTGTTATACTAACTTCCTGAATTCTTCCAAACTCTATACTTTCCTGCCTCTAGTCCATCTTTATATTGCTGCTAGATTATTTTTCCTCAGTCCAAGTCTGATCTCATTACTTGTCTGCTCAAAAACTTTCAGTGACTTCCTATTGCCTGTTGAATAAAATCCAGTTTTCCTTTAGCCTCCCATCCAAGGATTTCTACCATCTGGCAGTATCCTATTTCTTTATATTTGCTTTTCTCCATATTAGCTACACTTGAGCCAAACTGGACCCAACTCAACACCTGTCCCAAGAAGTCTTCTTTAATCTCTATTAGAAATTCATTCCTTGGACTTGGCATAACATTTACTTATACCTCTCTTGGATCTCTTATGTATTTTATTACTGCAGACCCTTAATTTCATGAGGATGGATATATATATATATATATATATATATATATATATATATATATATATATATTTCCTTCTCTGTTGTAAATCAAATCTTAGGGTCATTGATCTAGAACTAGAGAATCTTTGAGTCTAACCCACTTTCCCTTTTTTTTTTTCAGATGAGAAAATAGGCCCAGGAACCTTAGATTACTTAGCCAATACTGAATTAAGTCAGCTTATGTAGATGACTACCATATTCCATACAAGGGTGGTTTCCATCTCACCAGGTCTCACCTTCCTTTTCAATCAAATAAATGATTTCATTTATTTTAAAGGGACCTTTGAGGAAATTCTCTCCACCAATGAAGATCAACAACTATTCTATAACTTGGTTTTAATTGTAGACTAGTCTATTTCATTCAGACCACTAAGATGATTTGCTCAGGGTCACATATTCAGTATGGAAACAGGACTTGAACCCTTCTTCAAAATTATAGTTTATCTTTGAGAATCGCTCTGGCAAATATAAATCATGTGATAGAATTGTAGATTTAGAATAAAGTACCTTAGGGATCCTCTAATTCAACTTCTTCATTTAATAGGTTAGGAGATTAAGGATCAGAGAAGTGAACTGTTTGAATTCACAGTTACTAAATTGCAATCAAGGATTTCAACCTTATCCTCAGACTTCAATGTGGTATTCTTTCCTCAGGAGTCATGGTTGCTAATCTGAAGTCTCTCTCCAAATTTAGCTGACTTGGACCTTGGATGACAGATATGCAATCCATCATCAGGCCCTTAGTATTCATACATTTTTTTTTTGCAAGGCAAATGGGGTTAAGTGGCTTGCCCAAGGCCACACAGCTAGGTAATTAAGTGTCTGAGACCGGATTTGAACCCAGGTACTCCTGACTCCAAGGCCGGTGCTTTATCTACTGCGCCACCCAGCCACCCCTATTCATACCTTTTTTGAGTATCTACCTATCACTTTCCAGCTTGGTAGAGCTGTTTTGGAATATGTTAGAAGGAGGGCTGTTGTGGCAGAGACTTTGCTGTCTGTTCTACAAGAAGACAGAAAACTTAAGACCCTAGTTATATACCTTGCTTATGCACTTATAATATTTTTTGTATTATAACCAGAGGCAGTTAGATGTGCATTGGATAGTTATGGACTTGAATCAGGAAGACTTTAATTCTCATCCCACTTCAGATATTTTAATTTACAAGCTGTAGGATTGTGTGCTCACTTAACCCTTTCTTATCCTCACTTCCCTCTTCTGTAAAATTGGAATAATAGTAATGCCTACCTCCTAGGATTATTATGGGGATCAAATGAGATAATGAATATCTTTGCAAACCACAAAACTGTACTTTGTTATTCAGTCATCTCCAACTTTTTATGACCCCATTTGGGGTTTTTTGGCAAAGATACAGGAATGATTTGTCATTTATTTCACTAACTCATTTTACAAAAGAGTAAACTGAGGCTAACAGAATTAAGTGACTTGGCCAGAGTCACACAATTAGCAAGTGTCTGAGGCCAGATTTGAATTTATGAAGATGAATCTTCCTGACTCTAGGTTCAGAGCTTTATTACACTTTGCCATCTAGCAGCCCTCAAAACTATATTATAAATGGCATATTATCATTATTATTACTAGTTGGACTACTAATATAGTTATTTATATCTGCTTCTCACTTCTAAATGATAGCTCCTTGAAAGCAATGATTGGTTTAATCTTTTTGATATAGAA
This sequence comes from Macrotis lagotis, assembly GCF_037893015.1. Lineage (NCBI taxonomy): Eukaryota > Metazoa > Chordata > Mammalia > Peramelemorphia > Peramelidae > Macrotis > Macrotis lagotis. The sequence continues at coordinate 112,771,660 of NC_133662.1, forward strand.
AGTTCCCAATGCCCAGTCTACTAGTTCATAAGTGAGTTGCTGCCTTGTTACACATTTACTAAGTAGTATAGTCAGGATTAAATTTCATATCTCTCTAATTCTTGGAGAGAGGAAGTATCTTTGTTTTTTTTAATTATAAAGATTTTATTTATTTTGAGTTTTAACAATTTCCCCCTAATATTACTTCCCTCCCCCACCCCTGAAGGCAAATTGCTAGTCTTTACATTGTTTCCATTGTATACATTGATCCAAATTGAGTGTGATGAGAAGAAAATCATATCCTTAAGGAAGAAACATAAAGTATAAGAGATAGCAAGATCAAACAATAACATATTGGGTTGTTTTTCCTAAATTAAAGGGAATAGTCCTTGGTCTTTGTTCAAACTCCAAAGTTCTTTCTCTGGAGACAGATGGTATTCTCCATTGCAGACAGTCCCAAATCGTCCCAGATTGTTACACTGATGGAATGTACAAGTGCAATCGAGGTTATCATCATCCCCCCCCCCCGCCCCCCCCCCCCCCCCCCCCCCCCCCCCCCCCCCGCCATGTTGCTGTTAGAATGTACAATGTTTTTCTGGTTCTGCCCATCTCACTCAGCATCAGTTCATGCAAATCCCTCCAGGCTTCTCTGAATTCCCATCCCTCCTGGTTTCTAATAGAACAATAGTGTTCCATGACATACATATGCCACAGTTTGCTAAGCCATTTCCTAATTGAAGGACATTTACTTGATTTCCAATTCTTTGCCACCTCAAACAGGGCTGCTATGAATATTTTTGTACAAGTGATGTTTTTACCCTTTTTCATAGACCCAGTAGTGGTATTGCTGGATCAAAGGGAATGCATTTTTGTTGCCCTTTGGGTGTAGTTCCAAATTGCTCTCCAGAAAGGTTGGATGAGTTCACAGCTCCACCAACAATGTAATAGTGTCCATATTTCCCACAACCCTTCCAACAATAATCATTATCCTTTCTGGTTATATTGGTTAGTCTGAGAGGTGGGAGGTGGTACCTCAGAGAAGCTTTAATTTGCATTTCTCTATAATTTCTCTAAGCACTTTTTGTTATAACTATGGATTGCTTTGATCTCCTCATCTATAAATTGCCTTTGCATATCCTTTGACCATTTGTCAGTTGGGGAATGGATTTTTTTTTAAATTTGACTCAGTTCTCTGTATATTTTAGAAATGAGTCCTTTGTTAGAAACATTAGTTGTAAAGGTTGTTTCCCAGTTTACTACTTTTCTTTTGATTTTGGTTACAGTGGTTTTTGTGTGTGCAAAAGCTTTTAAATTTAATGTAATCAAAATCATCTGGTTTGTTTTTGGTGATGTTCTCCATCTCTTCCTTAGTCATAAATTGCTTCCCTTTCCATAGATCTGACAGGTAAACTAGGACCTTCTAGTTTGCTTATAGTATTGTTTTTTATGCCTAAATCCTATATCTATTTGGATCTTTTCTTGGTATAGGGTGTGAAGTGTTGATCTAATCCAAGTTTCTTACATACTAACTGAGGAAGTGTCCTTGTGTAGATAAGCATAAATGTAAAGTTTCTTCTTTTAGGAGGTGCTAACTTCTCACCCTTTCAGAAAAATTAACACGAATTTATTAAAAGTTAACTATGTTCCAAGATTTGACTACAAAGAAAAAACAAAACAAAGCAAAAAAAAAACAAACCCTAGTTCCTTCCCTCAAGGAACTTACATTCTAAAGAGGGAAAAGTGATTGGATTGATGCTAACTTGTTTACTTTCCAAATAGTTTCTGTTAACTGTTCCTGTCCAATCTACAGGAGCTAGAACTGGCACTGACACTGAAATCCCTGAGCCAGCTAAGAAACTCAACAATGCAAAACCTGCCAGGGGACAGTTCAAGTACAAGCCTGTCAGGTAGGGCCAAGAAAGCAGTGTCATCTGAGGCCCCTGTACCTTTAGTTATAGATAGGCTGTCCTGGAGAGACAGTTATGAGCCCACTGCAGGACTATAAGAAGCAGCAGTCACCAGCAGTTCAATAATCATTTAGAGATCAAGTCATACCACATCAGCTGTTTTTTTGTTTGTTTTTTTTTTATGTTTTTGCAAGGTAAATGAGGTTAAGTGGCTTGCCTAAGGCAAGCCTTGTCTGAGGCTGAATTCTATTCCTTTAATCTTTTTTTTTAAGGTTTTTTTTGAGAGGCAATGGAGTTAAGTGGCTTGCCCAAGGCCACACAGCTAGGTAATTATTAAATGTCTGAGGCCGAATTTGAACTCAGGTAGTCCTGACTCCAGGGCTGGTGCTCTATCCATTGTGCCACCTAGCCACCCCTTACACCAGCTGTTTTTAAATGTTTTTTTTCCCCTAGCTTCTGCTAATCCGTTTTTCGTGGGGGGGTGGGAGTGGGGAGAAGATCACTGAGTTGAACTATTTTAAAAAAAGTTTTTATGATTCCTTTTTTTGATTTTGCTTTGTTTTTATGTCAGTCATTTCCAGATACACCCCCAACTCAATGACTCCCAGCAGTAATAACAAATAAAAATAACTAAGTTACATACACTGAAACAGGAACCACATCTGAAAGCATGTACAACATTCCACATCCACAGTTCTCCAAGTTTCCAAGGAAAGGAAGGATGTTATTTCTTCATCTCTTCTTGGAAACTGATTGATTTTACTGCCTTTCACTATGTTATTGTAGTCATTGTTTATATATGTTAATTTTTTATTCTGCATCAGTTCACACAAATTTTGCCATATTTCTTTGACTTCCTAATTTCTTATTTCTTACAGCACAATAATATTTCATTACCTTTGTGAAACACAATTTGCTTTTTGTTGTTGTGGCTGATCTGTTGTTTATCATGTCTGAGTTTTTGTGACCCCATATGGGGTTTTCTTAGCAAAGATACTAGAGTGGTCTGTCATTTTCTTCTTCAGCTTATTTTATAGATGAAGAAACTAAAGCAAACAGGGTTAAATGATACAGGGTTACATAATAAATATCTGAGACTGGGTTTGAATTCAGATCTTCCTGATCCTTCCCAAGTTGAGGGACATCTGTTTTTGTTTCTATTTTTTTTTTTAGGTTTTTTTTTTTTATAAGGCAAATGGAGTTAAGTGGCCTGCCCAAGGCCACACAGCTAGGTAATTATTAAATGTCTGAGACCAGATTTGAACCCAGGTACTCCTGACTCCAAGGGTGGTGCTTTATCCATTGTGCCACCTAGCCACCCCTTGTTTCTATTTTTTTAACCACAAAAAGTAAAGCTCTAATCTGTAAAGCCAGTAGGAAAATGTATTTCATGAAAACATTCAGGTTATTTGAACAAATATTTGGATTAGAATTAGTATCATTCCAGCATATTCACTTTGATATTTTGCTTCAGTTATCTATCAATGTGTAATATTTTTATTCATAAACGACAGGTCTAGCCATGTTGCTCCCATGTTCCAGAAACTTGAGTGCTCTTTCTTGCCTCTAGGATTTAGTCAAACAGTAAACAAGTACAATGTGCCAGACACTGCCCTAAGAGCTGGGGGTACAAAGAAAGAAAAAATGCAACAATTGGGAACAATTTTGGGCTGTCTGCAAAGGAGAGTGCCATCTGTATCCAGATAAGGAGCTGTGGAATTTGAACAAAGTGCAAGGACTATTCCCTTTAATTTAGAAAAAAAACATATCTTATTGTCTGATCTTGTTACCTCTTAAACTTCTCTTCTTTAAGGCTATGATTTCTCTCTCATCACACCCAATTTGGATCAAGGTACAACATGGAAACAAAGTAAAGTCTGACAGAGTGCTTTCTGTGGGGGGTGGGGTGGGGGGGAGGGAAGCAAGATGGGGCGAAAATTGTAAAACTCAAATAATATCTTTAATAAAAATAAATTAAAAAAAACAAAGGAAGAAAAAAAGACAAGTGATCTTGAAAGTGAACTGCAGAGGGAATGCACTAGGGGGATCAGGAAAGATTTCTTGTAAGAAGGTGGCACTTGGAGGAAGCCAGCGGGTCGGGATGAAGAAGGAGAGACTTCCAAGCTATGGAGAGAATGGAGAAAAAAGCCTAGGATTTTGGATATGGAATGAAGAACAGTAGTGTCAATAGATTACAGAGATTGAAATAGAGATGGGAGTGCAAGAGGGAAAATCCTAGAAAGTTGGGGAGGGAGGCAAATCAAAGCCCTTCTTAAACAAGAAAGAGTAGATTTTATATTTGATCCTGGAGATGATAGGGAATCACTGGAGTTTGAGAGGGGTAGACATGGTCAAAGCTGCCATTAAGGAAGATCTCTGTAATGGTAAGAATGTGGAAGATGGACTTGAATGGGTTGAGATTTTTGACAGTCAGACCAACCAGCAATCTATGGTAGTGTCCAGGCAGGAAGTGATGATGACTTGCATCAGGATGGTGACAATGTCAGAGGAAGGGGAGGGATATATGAGGAGATTTACAAAGGTAAAATTAACAGATCTTCGCAACAGAATAGATAGAAGGGTGGGTGGTGGATGGGAAGAGATTGTGGAGCCAAGGATAACACCTAAATTTTGAACCTGGGGAATTGGGAGGATACAGTAATAGGGAGGTATAGTAAAAGGGAAATTAGGAAGAAATCTTTGGGGAAAGTTAAGTTTTGGACATGTTGAGCTTAAGATATCTTAGGGATATTCAGTTTGAGATATTCAGTAGACCCTAGATTGGATGAGTAAATTCAGAATTGTCAGTACAGAGATGATAACTGAATCCATGGAAGATAATAGAAATCATCAAATGAAATATACACATATTTGAACATCCTTTATTTTAAAAAATTATCAATAATGATGTCTTGACTTACATTTTAATTGGATTTAAGTGAGGCAGAGTTGCACAGTCTTCACCCTCTCACTCTATCTTCTTGAGTCTTGGAAGTCCAGTGACAGAACAAAAGTCAAGAAGACTGGTGATGACCCAGGATCCAGTGGTTTTACCTATTCAAGCCCAAAGAGCACCACAGCACCAGTTTCAGGCACTGTCATGCCCATTGCAACAACTTGTTCTTATCAGCCCATTCCATTGGGGAAAGCCAGCCTTCACATGCTTAGGGTAGATGTCTCCCAACACCCAGATGAATTTGAGATTGGTGGGCTTACCTCAACCTGATTTAACCTGTCTGCACAGGTAGTTTTACTAGTTTTACAGTGGCCACTGTGCATATCACAGCTTCTTGGAGCCACAGGTGACAGTTGGGTGAAAGGACGGACACCAAAGATGAATAAGCAGCTCTGAAAAGGGCTTGGTAAGTCCTCACCCCAGAGGATGACACCCCATACAACCCTCCCCCAACACATTTATATGTAGAGAGGGAGCAAAGTGGGGAGGAGAGAGTTGGTGTCCCTTTAGTATCCCCCACTGTTAGTGGATGAGACATAGATAAAGATGCAGCAAAAGAAGCAGAAAGGAAACAGTCATACCAGGATAGAGTAGTGTCCTAGAAAAAGGGAAAATTATATCAAGGAGAAGAAAGTGATTGTGGCAAAGACTATAGAGAGGTCAAGAGGAATGAAGATTAAGGAAAGGACATTAGATGTGGCAATTAAGAGATCACTAGAAACTTTGGAAAAACCAGTTTCTATTGAACAAGGTCAGAACCCAGATTGCAAAGAGTTGAGACTGAGATGAAGTGGAGGCACCTATTGTTTATGCATTCTTTTTAAAAAATTTTTTTTATTTATTTAAGGCAATGGGGTTAGTTGACTTGCCCAATAATTGCAATTATTAAGTGTCTGAGGTCAAATTTGAACTCAGGTCCTCCTGACTCCAGGACTGGCACACCACCTAACTATCCTGTGTTTATGCATTCTTAAGAAATGCAGACTCCTCTTTTATAGCCCTTCACAATATGGCTCCAACTTATTATTTCAGGCCCATCTTGAATTACTCTCTTCCTCACATAAAGTCTCTGTTCCAGTCACATTGGCTTCCTAGGTTTTTTTTTTTTCCCCTTCTGTGTCATCCCATCTCCTGTAGCTGTGGCATAATAAAAGCAACTTAATCTCATTCTTGGAATGCTCTCCTATTTCTCCACTATCTAAATTACTTTGTGTTTACTTGTATATATACTTTGTATATATCCTGTAATTGTTTCATCTGTCAGTTTGTAAGCATGAGAGGAAACTTCAGTTTTGTTTTGATATTCATATCTTTTGATTAGTGTTGTGGAATAGTCTTTGCGGTAGAAAGTTTGCAATTCTTTTCTCCTGTTCATCTCCATTGACCACTTATTTGTTAGGGAGTGTCTTTGGTTCTTATATATTGAGTTAGTTTGATATCTGGTTTGGATATCAGACTTTTATCAGATATAAGATACAAAGATTTTCCTCCCAAATGACAGTTTCCCCTTTTTTTACCTTAACTTCTTAATTTTAGGTAATAAGACTATCTCTTTTTTCTTTTTAGGATCTCATCCATCCTTCTCTGAAGGACCTTGTCTTCTGTTGCATCCAGAAAGCAGGAAATACAAAAATTTCATTTAGCACAATACTCAATGATACATACATGATATATACACATTGCATTTGTTTCTGGCTTCATATAAGTTCTTAACTCATGTTGCTAGTTCATAAGCTAAGGATATTTTTTGATGAGTAAGTTTTGTAGTGAGAAAATCACAGGATGGGGGCAAAAAATCCCAAGATTTTTATAAATAAAGATTCTATATGATAGTAACATTTACTTCTTAGAGGGTGTTCATAATAATTTTGCTTTGTTTGGGTGAATTTTCCTCAACAAAATTTTTACAACAAACCTTGTAAGAATCATTCTCAAAGAATCAAGGAAGGTCAACTATGGAAGGCATGGACTTCTGAATTCATTTCTTTCACCCCTTCATTTTAGAATTGAAGATACTGAGGTCCAAGCAGATGAAATATAACTTGTTCACTTTCACAGCTTCTAAAAAAAAGTACATTATTGTTTGCAATCTAGGTGGAGTGAGGAAGAGAGCTTAACTTAAATAGGATTTATACTTTGTGTAATTTTAAGTGAACCTGACTGTAATACATAGTAGAAAATGGAAAATGTCATGTACCGTCTGTTCCTTCAAAACTTGGGCCTTTTGGTATTTTATGTTGGTTTATGGTAAAAGAATTAAATCGAGGTCATCTTGGGTATTTGAGGTAAGAAGAAATAAGCAAGTTGAAAGCAATGATGGCTACTTTGAAAGTTTAGGCATTTTTTCTTCAGATTCCCTCATCATTTATTATTAAAGTTCTCTACCTCCTCTCATCTGTATACATTTTTTTATTTTTCTCTCTCCTCCTCTTAGAATATAAGGTCCCTGAGATAGATTTTTTTTTTATCTTTATATCCCCTAGCACATTGCCTAGTTCATTGTAAGCACTACTACATCTGAGTTGAATCAAATAGAATTGATAGATAAAGAAGTGTGGATTTCAGGTATGGAAGGAACCTAAGAGTTCATCTAGTCTCATCCTTTCCTTTTGCAGATGAGGAAAGTAAGACCTAGGGAATTAAGGGAAATTGCTCAAGTTCATAAATAATTAAAAACTAAAATAGAAGAATTAACTAAAATAAAACATCATTTTGGAGCATTTTGAAATATTCTTATAATTGCAAAATATGCATTATCCATGGGTACTCTTAAAGTTTTCTTTGAGACTTTAGAATTACTTTTTCTGTATCCTGCTACATTGACAAACTTTATAGCAGTTTTTCTAGTTGAACTAAAGAAGTCTTTTCAGAAATGAATTGCTTGTGTTCATCTGAATATATCTTGTCTTTCCAACATTGTAAACTCCATGAAGGCAAGAACAGTGGTAGTGACTCAGTTACTGTTATTGTTCATTTTTTCCACTCCTGGGAATTGTTATCCCCTTCTTTCTTATAACTGATGCAATTGATCCAACTTATAATTGATGCAGTTACCATAAGAGTATGTTAGAATTTGTTTTGAGAATGAACTCAAGGTCAATTGGTCCTCAACTTTGGTAGTAACAGAATGAAAATGATATAACTATCTTTAAAATGCTAATTTTGGGGGTATCCTTTTTTCAATTTCAAATGATGAGTTGTAATGTTTATACTCAACTTCAAAATCACCATCTTTCTAACTTTTTATAAAAGTTTGCACTTAATGCTAAAATTGACCCTCAAATAGAATAAATACTTTGACTTTCTCTGGAGCTTGTTTCTACATACCTAGCTATTGGACAGCCTAAACTCTGTCTCTTTTCTAGAGTCATCCAAGATAAAGTAGTATTAGGATAGAATCCCCTTTGGACTTAATGGAATAAAGCTAGAAAATTACATTCGAACTAAAATAAAACAGTCTTTAGTAATTTGCCTGTCATGGCTCAAGGCCATTCTCTGGAATAGTGCCCATGCATATATGAACTCTCTTAATATTAATTGCTGCTGATTCATAACAAGAACTCTATTGTCTGCTGTACTGTGTTGCCAGAAATAAAACTAAAACCCTAAATCCCATATCCATGATATCAAAGAAATTTTTGGCTATACATTTGGTAAGAAGACATCATATTCAGATGAAGGCACTTAAATGTTGATGATTCTGTAATAAAGCATCTGGAAACAAAAGTACATTTTTTTCTCTTTGTATACAGGAAAAAGGAAAACTGAGAAGTACTAAGAAGAAAATTACTGCCTAAGGCCAAATCCCAAAGCCAGATTTTTTCCCTTACAATAAATGTCTATGGCAAAACTAATTGTTTACTTTTAATTTTTATTTGTAACATTAAATGTGACTAATGGCAAATGCTAATTTGGAATAATGTGTAACTGACCAAGTTCTTATTAATTTCAAATGTTTCCTTTTATGATAGTTGTAACACTTGTTTATGTTAGACTTTATTCTATAGACTATTCCTCATCCTTTTTCCTATCTCTGTCCACCAGACTAATACTTGACTGAATAAGCCTAGTGAAATCAAAGGAGTCTGATTTTCCTTGGAACCCCTACAGAACTTCTATTTCTCCCTTCTACCCTCCCCACCTCCCCCAGCCCCTACAGTATACCTGACTTCTGACTAAAACAGAACTCAAGATTTGGTCAGTATTTCAGTAGGATTATTATCTTCTTTGGTCTAAATATTGGATTTTTTTAATTTTTAAAAATTTATTTAAGGCAATGGGGTTAAGTGATTTGCCCAAGGTCACACAGCTAGGCAATTATTGTCTGAGACTGAATTTGAACTCAAGTCCTCTCAACTCCAGGGCCAGTACTCTATCTACTTTGCCACCTAGCTGCCCCTAAACATTGGATTTCTTATTCAGTTAATTACTTGCACTAGCTTCTTATTTGGTTTATTTGTGTTATATTGTTGATATATATTGAGTTTTAGTCCACAAACTCTTTGCTATATAGCAGATATTTTTGAACCTAAGAGACTTAAAATTTAATAGAGATAAATATAAGCTTGTTCATTTTAGTATATTAATCTAGCTTGTAGAGAAATTTCTGACCCATATTATGATTTCATTTGGTTTTAGTTATGCACTTTGAACTATGTCTCCCAGTTTGACCAATATGCTAGCTATAGCTTCCAGTTAATTGAATAGAAAGAGAAGGTGGAATCCACTAGGGAACAGTCCATTAGAGAAATTTCCCTAGGTTGCCTTGGATTTTTAGCCAACATCTTTTGGATATAACTGTCCAACCAGTTATGAATCTGGGATAATTAATTGTAGCTAAATTCATTAGCAATGTTTGGCAATACTAGTACAGAATCTGCCAAACAGAACTAATTTGACTATATTTTGATCTGTCATGATTAATAGGATGTGAATATTATTTTCCTATAGTTTGTATCAAGGATGTGAAGGAGAACCAAGAGATGCCAAACCTGATGACAATTTCCTACCTATGATGCTTTATGAGGAGACTTATTAGCTAGTGTCAAAAGGAGCCGAAAAAGCATTATTAGGGATTTTGAAATTTTTTTTTTTGTTTTGCAAGGCAATGGGGGCTAAGTGACTTGCTCAAGGTCTCACAGTGCCTGAGACTGGGATTTGAACTCAGGTCCTCCTGACTCCAGGGCAAAGGGATTTTGAAATACTGAACAATAAACTGAATATTTTAGGCCTTGTTATATTCTCAATCACTGTTGCCAGTAGAGTTTAGAAGGAGGTTCAGAGATGAAAGGCAAATTAGGGAAGTGATTAATTAGATGGTTAAGAATCTAAATGGGGTTACTGTTTTAAAACTAAATCAAGATATCTATCTAGCTTGAGAAAAAAAAGACATTTGCCTGAATGGTTATGAAGCTCATCATGATTGCTTTAAAGTAAAAATAAAAAGTGAAGGAAACCTTATACCCACAGAGTAGCAGGTATATTTCACATAGATATTTCACTTGATTTTTGTAATAACCAGTTGGGTGAAGCAGTTTTTTTCAAACCAAAGAAAGTGAAACTTAAGGAGTTTAAATGACTTACCCAGGCCCTGGAGTCAGGAGTACCTAGGTTCAAATCGGTCTCAGACACTTAATAATTACCTAGCTGTGTGGCCTTGGGCAAGCCATTTAACCCAATTTGCCTCGCAGAAACTTAAAAAAAAATAAAATAAATGACTTACCCAAAGTCACACATCCTTCCAAATGAAAAATAAATTGTCAACAAGATGAGCAGAAGTCAAGAAAAGATTGACAGTTTTTGAAGATGATACATTTTTTGCAAATTGCACCAATAACTTTCCAAAAAGACATAGTAGATAGGATCTTACTGTAGCAACAAAAAAGAAAGACATTTGATATGAAACTAATTGTGTTGAGGCTATTGAAGTTTGTTAATGTGGATAAATTTAATTCAATTTCATTTTTTTGGTCTGGTGACAGATTTTTTTCCCCTTAACATTTAAAATTTCATGCTGTTTTAAATACTCTTTCCATTAGCTTTGTTTGCAATTGCAATTTTAAATGGCAAAAGTTCAAAGGATTCACATTTATTAATGGTTATTTGAGCAAAGGCATTCCACAAAGGGAATTAAAATTTTAGTGCCCATGGGGGGCAGAGGATGCCTGTGTTTATTCTACAGCATTTTTATACTACTCTATTTCAGAAAGGATAAATTCTAAAAACAACTTCTTGGAGCTATTGGTACATTTAGAAAGTATATATTTACTATTCTTTTAATTCCAATATTCTTTAATAATGGAATATTAATCTTAATTCTGCCTAAGAAAGCAGAATGATTTGTAGGAGTTGTTGGAAAGGAATTTTGGGTGTGGATAGTGTTGAATGTCATCTGTCAGTTCTACAAATGATTTGGGTCCAGTTGAGAGAGAGAGAGAGAGAGAGAGAGAGAGAGAGATGCTCGACTCGTTATTTATTACAATAGCAGGTGTAAGTGACCAAGTCTCATGTTGGCCAAGGCAATTCAGAGCTGTCCATATTTACAGAGGTATGGGAATGTCTTATCAAACAACAGACAAAGCTGACTTACTGCTCCCTCTGGGAAATTACTCCTCAGGAGTGAAAGCCACAGACTTTATGGAAAGGATAAAGGATCAACCCATTAAGACTATTGGCAAGGCCAGATCATGGCTCCTCTTAGTCAAAGTCAAGTGAGTTTCCCTATCCTGCTCACCAGTCAGCCTCAGTGACCAAACTATATGATCTGGTCTGCTCTGGCTACAGTTGACTGATCAGTGGACAAAGTCGCAGGTTTTTATAAAATTTTAAACTGTGTGTAAGGGGAGGGGTAAAAGGTTTATCTGTAATGTACACAGGGTGAACTCAGCCCAGTGCCACACTCCCAGCTGAGCTTATCTATTTGAAACTTATGCCTATCAGAGTGTGATAATGCTAAATTTATTTGCTTCTTTATAGTAAATGTAAGATACCTTGTAGCTACATACACACATAATATGGGGGTTTTAGGAAAGTAAGTTGTGAAAATAGCTGACATGGCAATGGTCTCTGCTGAACCCATTTTCCTACTCTTCATCTCCATAGTCCCAGCCTCATAGATATTTTCTTGTCATGCTTGGTTGTTGATAATTTTATTGAGGGAGGGTTCTGGATTTCACAATGGTTATACTCTGCTTCTACTTCTCTCTCTTTAAAAACTGCAACCAGAAGGTGAAAACATTCCTCTCTCGGCACTGTCATTGACTCTCCATACTTTTCTACACTTCAGGAGCCTTCCCATCCTGGTATATCCTGATTGCCCTATCTTATGATTGGCGAGTTCCTTCTGGAATTTCTATTTTGAGGAGATTCTACTCCTATTTTCTGTTTGTTCTTTCAGCTCCTTCATGGTGTCAGTAATGTGGGTACCTTTTCCCCATCTTTTCATATCCTTAGAAAGTAAGCTTCTTAAAGATGGGGACAGTGCATAGGACAGTGATACATAGTAAATTATTAATCAATGCTTGTCAACTTGACAGTGTATTAAAGAAAACATATTAGTACTATTAGTACTATACTCTGCATTGTAGGCACAATTTTTTTTGCAAGGTAAATGAGTTAAGTGGCTTGTCCAAGGCCACACAGCTAGGTAATTATTAAGTGTCTGAGGTCGGATTTGAATTCATGTACTCCTGACTCCAGGGCTGGTGCTCTATCCACTGCGCCACCTAGCTGCCCCTAAAATTCTTACTAATAATGTGTTTTCCTAAATCTGGGCATCTCTAATTTAGAGAAACATCCAAACTAGTACAGAGAACCTCCTAACACCAAAACCCTATGCCCTTAGACATCTCTCTAGCAAAATAATTTGAAATAACATGTATAGGAATCTTGAATGTTTTTGGTTTTTGTCCTTCGTTTACAAAGAAGACCATATCATTGGGGAGGTGACAAGCACATGAATATTGCATTTGAGTAAGGAGAGTGCTGTGCTAAGTCACCAGCTAAACTTTCTCCTCCAGAGCCATCTGAGTCCAGTGGCCAAATATGAATCAGGACAACTGGAGATGGCCCTGGATGTAAGGAAAATGACAAAATACTTTTTGGATTAACATTCTACTCCATCTAATAGAGCAATAATCATTTAATATTAAGTTATTCATGTCTTTTTTTTTACCAAAGGGATGTCTCTCTCAGTTATGTTATCATCCTTTTATAATGGGGAAAATGAGTATTCTCATTAGATTCTATTCTATCTATTTATCTATATAGAATAGTAAATATATGTATATATATATTTTCTATTTACTATTCCAATCCTTTTTGTTCTGTCTTTTTTTTTTCAACTGCATCCTACTCTTCATAACCCTATTTGGCTTTCCTTGGCAAAAATACTGGTGTGGTTTGCAGTTTCCTAACCCCAGCTACAGATGAAGAAACTGAGGCAAATGGGGTTAAGTGATTTGCTCAGGTCACACAGCTAGTAAGCACTTGAGACCATATTTGAATTGAGGAAGATGAGTCTTCCTGACTTAAGGTCTGCTGCGGTTCAGCCTACCTAATTCTTCAGTGCATATAAAAGACTGTAATCTTATTTGGATTTGAGTTGTTTTTTTTTTCTGGTTTTGTTTTGTTTTTGTTTTTTTCTGACTTTGGTTACAATCCTGCATTCATTTCCCCTGCTCTTAGCTTTTATTCTTGACTTTTTTTTAGGTGCTTTTCTAAAAGAAAATGTAAAAGAAAAAATGTTCATTTCTTAATATTGGAAGCAGCTAGGTAGTATAGTGAATAGAGCACCAGCCCTAGAGCCAGAAGGACCTGAGTTCAAATCCAGCCTCAGACACTTGACATTTACAAGCTGTGCGACCTAGGGCAAGTCACTTAACCCCAATTGTCTTGCAAAAAATAAAAATAAATTTAAAATATTTTCAGTTGAACAAAAATAGAGGTTTTTTAATATGCTTTCACAAATAGAAAAAGCTTAAACTGGAGTCTGTAGACCTGGGCTCTAGCCTAACTTTATCAATTGTGTGACCCTGAGTAAATCATTTAACATCACTAGGTTTCATTCTCCTTATCTGTAAAATGAGGAGATTAGGTTAAAAGACTACTGAAGTACCTCTTAGCTATTGGTCTCTGATCTATATTCTTTGAGGAATAAATTGAAATATACATTTGGTTTAGTGCAAGTAATAGAACATGTGAAATTTTTTTGGTATTAAAGATTTTATTTATTTTGAGTTTTACAATTTTTCCCCCAATCTTACTTCCCTCCCCCCACCCCCCAACAGAAAGCAATTTGTCAGTCTTTACTTTGTTTCCATGTTGTACATTGATCCAAATTGAGTGTGATGAGAGAGAAATTTTATCCCTAAGGAAGAAACAAAAAGTATAAGAGATAAAAAGATCAGACAATAAGATAATCTGTTTCCCCCCCCCTCCAAATTAAAGGGAATAGTCTTTGAACTTTGTTCAAACTCCACAGTTCTTTATCTGGATACAGATGGTATTCTCCATTGCAGAGAGCCCCAAATTGTCCCTGATTGTTGCACTGATGGAATGAGCAAGCCCATCAAGATTGATCATTACCCCCATGTAGCTGTTAGGGTGTACAGTATTTTTCTGGTTCTGCTCATCTCACTCAGCATCAGTTCATGTAAATCCCTCCAGGCTTCCCTGAATTTTCCTTCCTCCTGGTTCCTAATAGAATAGTAGATCATATTAAACTTAAGAGGATATGCTTTCATGTCTAGTATTTTAAAAATAACAAGATATTGAATATAGTCATTGAAAATTCAAAACAGGCATTGAGGAACTAGACAAATATAAAATTTTCAAAATCAAATGGAATTGCCATCAACTATAAGAGATTATAGGTTTAGAAAACTACAAAGTTGTTTAGGAAATTTCAAATCTTGAATAAGTAATTTCACTTTAAAAATCCTCACATCATGGTGGTCTTTAGTGTTGATCATGTTAGTGGGACCATAGTCTCAGAATCACCTCCCCCCCCATTATTACTACTTGCCACCAAGAAAGCAAAATCCTCAGAAGTATTATTTAACCTCATGTTTTTAAGGAAAAAACATTGATAAACTGGAGAGTATTAGAAATGGGGATGAAAATGATGAAGGGACTCAAGTTTATGCCACACATGAAGTTTGGTTGAAGGTAATTGGGATGCTTAGAACAGAAAAGTTTTATGGTGGATATAATTGCTGTGTACAAGAACTAGAAAGGTTGTTCTGTGGAATGTGGATGAGATATTACAGGGAGGCAAATTTATGCATGATGTCAAGAAAACCTGAAAGAATTAGAGTTATCCTAATTAGAATGGATAGCTTTGGACTATAATAGGTTTTCCTTTTCACTAGAGTTCTTCAAGTGAAAGATGGACAACCACTTTGGACAATTAGAGGTAATACTTTTTCAGGTATGGATTGAATTGGATCTCTACAATGCTGTAATTTTGAAGATCTGGCTGAATAGACAAAAAAATGCTAAGGCTTGGAGACAACTAGGTGGAACAGTGGATAGAGTCCTGGCCCTTAATAATTACTTAGTTGTGTGATCTTGGATGAGTCACTTAACCCCATTGCCTTGTAAAAAACAAAAAAAAGAAACAAAAATGCTGAGGCTATGCTAATTTTTTTGTTCTTAAAATTTAGTTACAATGTTAATTGAAACCTCTAATATAAATACAATAATGTAGAATCTAAATAAATTTAAAAACCTATAGTGCAAAATTTTCTGTGAGTCTTATATTTTAGGTTAGCCTGAGGGTCATTTTATGCTTTGAATCACAGTTAAAGAACTATTTTCCTTTATTGTTTTAAGAAAGAATAAATGAGGGGCTGCTAGGTGGCATGGTAGATAGAACACTGGCCCTGGAGTCAGGAGTGCCTGAGTTCAAATCCGGCCTCAGGCACTTATAATTACCTAGCTGTGTGGCCTTGGGCAAACCACTTAACCCCATTGCCTTGCAAAAAACCTAAAAAAAAAAAGAATGAATAAATGGATGCTAAAAAAAGATTCAAATATACAAAAATATCTATAGCAGCACTTTTTGTGGTGGCAAAGAATTGGAAATTGAGGGAATGTCTATTAGGGAATGACTGAACATGTTGTATTTGAATGTAAAGGAATATTATTGTTCTATAAGAAATGATGAGCAGGTGAATTTCAGAAAAATCTGGAAACATACATGAAGTGATGCTGAGTGAAATGAGCAGAATCAGGAGAACAAACAGCAACACTATGTGTCAGTCAACCATGATAGACTGAGCTCTTCTCAGCAATACAATGATCAAAGACAATTTAAAAAGATTTATGATGGAAATGCTATCTGTGTTTAGAGAAAGAACTGTAGAGTTTGATTACAGATCAAAGCACACATACTATTTTCACATTTTTAAATTTGTTTTTTCTTTCACGTGATTTTTTTCCTTTTGTTCTGATTCTTCTTTCACAGCATGACTAATATGGAAATATTGTGCATGTATACCCCATGTCAGATTATTTGTTATCTTGGGGGGGGGGAAGGGAGGGAGAAAACTTTACAAAAGTAAATGTTGAAAATTATCTTTACATATAATTATAAAAATAAAGAAATAAAAATTAAAATTAGAATCTATTACTGCCAGAAAGAAGATGAATGAATAAGACAGTTATTAAGTGCTTACTGTATGTACTGTGCTAAGCACTGAGAATACAAATAGAAAAGCAAGAGACTGCTTTCAAGGAGCTCACATTCTAATGGTGGAGACATCAGTCACATGGAAACTTTGAACAGAAAGTCTATTAGGAAGGTTTCATACTCCTTAGAGCAAAGCAACAAAGCAGATGGTAATACCTCTTTAATATAGTTTCCACTGAGAAAGTGATATGAGTTCCTGATGTTGATGTTTTACAATGTTAAAGATGTTAATGAGAAGAACTTTCTTTTTCTAGGTTTTAAATAAATGTGGCTGTTACATTTGCAAGAGCAGTGGCCAGCTGGAAGCATAGTTATTTCCAGGCTCTTGGGTTGTGTCCATCAAGGTCTAAGGGGAGATGGTGGTCAGGGTGGGAATAGTGGTTTGACTTGCCTGGTACATGCTGCTTCCTTTATTTCTCTCACAGTGCCTTGCCGCTTCAGCTAGGTTGCTTGTTTGTCCTGTAAATAGAGTTGGTTGGCAGTTGGTGGGGATAACTGGCTCCCTTCCAAAAGAGTTGCTTCCTTGGTTGTTGGGCATGAGGGCTTGGCAGGAAGCAGCATTGGTGGTCTGAGCAATACTGCTATTCCCAGTATTTTTGTGCCCATTGACTGTTAGTTGTCACTAGTAGCAATTGATGCTGCTATGATGAGGAAAGATGGACCCCTTCTTCACAATGATGAAAAGTGATGATTATAACAAAAGTTAATACTCTATAAATAGGCTAGATAATACTTAAGCCAGAAATTAAGTTGGAAAGGATAGAAAATAATTTTGCAGAATAGAAATGAAATCTTCTAAAAGTCATTAAGTGAATCAGTAAGACAATAAGAATAAGGCCTTGAAAACTTAAATTCCACTGATTTGGAATGATTTACCATAAGTTTGAATTAAAGTTTACTGTTACATCATATTGTTGGTGATGGGGAAAAGATAGGATGGAAAAAATATTTCCTAAACAAATAATAATATAAGGAAAATTATTTAAGGTGAATGTTTAATCAACTTAAGGGACAAAAGTTTTCCAAATACTAGGAACAACAGTTGCTAATTATAACAGTAATGTCACTTAAAGAGAGATGAATTTCAGTGATATATCTTCTTGTAATAAAGGAATAATTTCATTACCAGAGATAGAAATAAGATAGAAGATACAGAGAGGTCTTCCAGGCAGGCATTTTCTTTCCTTTTAGGCAAGGCAGACTTCTTACTCTCTTAGCCCACAGAGAAGGGGCTGCCTTGAGCAGTAACTTCCTGTCCTGGAAACAATTACCCTGGTTTTTTCTAGTCTTATTATAGGATTTAGAGCTGGAAGGAACCTTTAAATATGATCTTCTAGTCCTGTCCCATCATTCTACAGTTACAAAAGTGGAGAAGTGATTTGGGGTGGCCCAGTCTGGAGTCAGGAAAACTCTTCCTGGGTTCAAACCTTGGCCTCAGATACTGGACAAGTTACTTGACCCTGTTTGCCTCAGTTTTCTCATTTGAAAATGAGTTAGAGAAGTAAATGGCAAACCATTCCAGTATCTTTACCAAGAAGACCCCAAATAGGGTCCCAAAGAGTCAAACATGACTGAACTACGACAACAAAGTATTATCTGTTAGAACAAGAATTCAAATCCATAGTTTCCCCACCCATACTTGTCATTGTCCCCAAAAGCAGGTAGAACAGAGTTCTCAAAATTCTGAAATTATAGAACTGGAATACAACCAACCTATTTTACTTGAGGACCCCCATTCTTTTATCCTACCTACTCCCCCCCAAGACAGCTCTCTGGAGCCCCCTTCTGGTTTTTCATTGCCACCATTAAAACTGAATTTCCCATTGTAGATGTGGAAAAGAATTTTTCTTTTTATCCATGCCTTACTATGAGCACTTTAGGGGAAATTTGTGAGGGTTTATCAAGAGAAAAATTTGGATTCAGAAATTTTAAGTTATTCCTGGTTCAATATTCAGGTAGCTATTATTTATTAATTACCTTTTATATTTTAGTCACTGGCCTAAGCACCTTAGATACAAAGAAAGTTCAAAACAAAACAAAAAAAAGTCGTTTCATAGATCAGTCTTTTCATGTTAAATAAGTGAATCAACTTCTTCATATAAACACATTTAAACTAATTAACCCTTTAAAATGTATAATTTGCTGTTCTATTCATTTTAATTATCCAAGAAAAGAGACAAAGTGTAATGAAGGTCTCTATGTGGACCCAGTGAGGAAGACTAAAATGCATTAGGAAAGATGATGCAGTCCATACATCATAGATTTAGATCAGATAAGAAGACAAACCTAGAGAGGCACGTAGAACAGACCCTAGCCTATAATAAATTTTTAGCAAGTTCTTGTGGATTGCTTGACCCTTTTCTGTGTCTTGGTTGTCTACTTCTCTTACAGGGCTTTTGTGAGATCCAGATTAGGATTAATGTATCCCTAAGAAAGTATTATCCTGGAGAAAGCTTTTTTTTTATAAGTTTTTATTATTGACAGGGGAAAAGTCCTTAGTTATACTCTCTCTCTCTCTCTCTCTCTCTCTCTCTCTCTCTTTCTCTCTCACACACACGCACACATGTGCACACACACACACACACACACACACATACACATACTCGTTTGTTCTTACCATGAGTTATCAGAACTTTCTGTTCCAAATTGCCCTCATGTGATTGAAGTCCAACCAAAGGTGCTGAAAGTTTAGTGACCTTTTACAAAATGAACCAGTAAATGCAGGGGGTGGATGAGAGGGAAATGGAAATTTTGCAAGGAAAGTAGGTGTGTAATTCCTTTTTTTAAAAAAAACTTGCTGGATGATTGTTTGACCATTATAAATTCTGTAGTCGACCATATTTAATTTTAAAATATTTCCCCATTAACATGTGTAATGCAATGAATTGACACAGTTTGGGCAAATCTAACTGTTAACAAGATTTTGGAGGCACTCCCACTCCCCTAATATACTTACATAAGAATGAAAGGAGCATGAGTTTTTTTAGAAAAACTGAATTTCGAAACTTTTTGGATACACCAGTGGTGAGTTTTTATTGACTTATTATTTTCTCAGGATAAGTAGAGTAAAATAGAAATAAAATTGGATTTGCAATCAGAAGACCTGGATTTAAATCCTGGTTCTATTACTGACTACCTATGTGACCTTGGATAAATCAGGTTAACTTCTACAGGCCTCAGTTTTCTCATCTGTAGAATGAGGGGATTGCTAGATGACTTCTCAAAGCTCTTCTATAATCTTTTATTTTTTTTTTTGCTCTTCTGTAATCCTAAGCAATATTTTAGTAACATGTAAGCTCACTGAGAGCAGAAGCTGATTCACTGTCTTATAATATACAGCATGTGAAGACTTCCCTAGTGGAATGGGTGGATAAGAACAGTTTGTTTCAGTGATCATGAAGGTAGCAGAGTCAGATGTGATGGAGTACTTGGAGTTTGATCAGAAGCAGACACCAAGGTCACCCACCATCTCCCGGGTCATCTTTAGTCATTTTCACTTGTCTTACCACTGGAATTCCATGACTCTAGAAGAGAGAGTAAAGCTCATGACTTTAGGCAACTGTCCCTCAACTTAAGTGCAATTCACACATGAGACAAGGCATTATCCTGTGATGTCATTACTCATCTTCGAAAATGAACTAACAACAGCTATAATTTAGGTTGTCACACAGCAATAATCTAATACTTATTTAATTGAATTAAATTTCATTGTACTTCACCAACAAGGCAACTCAGTGTCAAAGTGGCTAGAGCAGTGAGCCTGGAGTCAGGAAGACTTCATTTCAAATCCAGCTTCAGACACTAATTGGGTAAGTTACTTTACTCTATTTGAAAGAAATGTCAAATTATTCCAGTATCTCTGCCAAGAAAATTCCAAAAGGCTGGTCTCAAAGAGTCATACAGGTCTGAAAAATGACTGAATAATAACAATATACACTTGCAACAAATTGATTTTATAGGTAATTTATCAGTACCTTTACTCAAATATCATAAGTTTTCTTTTACTTGAATTTAGGGAATAGAAAACTAAGTCTCTTAAATCCTTATAAAGGGTTTCTCTTTTGCTAGGAAGGAAATCTGACAAAAGTAATTCTTAATCCAGTCAGAATATCTTCTTTCTCTAATTTGTCATGATGACCAATTGTCTAGCAGGAACTGGGAATAATGATCTTTGAGAAAAAAATCAAGGTGATCTAATCCGCATTATTTATGGTCACTTAAGAGGATGAATGAATCATTGGTCATTAATCTTTGATTACTCCTTTATTACTCCTTTGAGCTGGAAATCTCCTTAGCCCTTCTTAGTTCTCAGTTCTTAGAATTGCTTTCTAGAACTGTCAAAACTGATACATTATATTGTAAGCTTAATTATACGTGATTGGAATTGCCTTCAACTTTTGTTTTCTTTCTTATATATTTTGGAAAGCCTTCAACTTTTGTTTTCTTTCTTATATATTTTCTTAAGTCTGGAGCAAAAGGGATACACATATTAGGTGTTCTTACTTAAGACAATGAACAAGTACAACTTGGGCAAGGCTTTTAGTAAAGCCCTCTGACTTTGAACAAAAGTGCATTTTGTGTGTGTGTGTGTGTGTGTGTGTGTGTGTGTGCGTGTGTGTGTGTGTGTGTATTTAGTTACTAAAAGTGGATAACATAAAATTCATTTGAATATGTGCAATAGACAAGTCCCTTAGTAGACTGGGGAAATCCTTTGACTTTTCTGCTTAAATTTCATTCCACCAACAACTATTTATTAAAAACTAGTAAAGGGTAACTGAATTTGGAATAGAGGTCCTGATTTTGAGCCTCTGCTCTACCATTTCTCTTAGATCCTCAGTTTCTTCATCGAAAATGAGAGGATCAAATCTTTGAAGTCTCTTTTTTAAAACTGTAAATCTGTGAGCCTATTATACTGTGTGCTTAGAACCAGTTAATGTTTTAGGAAATGATGAGAAAGAGAGGTCAATATAAAGAAGATAAAGTTATGCCCTCAAGGACCTTACAGTCATTTCTAATTTTCATGAGGTTAAAACATTTATGGAAGATCAACCAACATTTTGGTTGATTAAAAGTATTTACATTATTGAAGGAATAAGAGGGATGCTGTGGACCTCAGAGAAATTCCTTATTCAAAAAGGTGCTTTGCTTTTAATAAGAGTAACTAAAATTGTGCCATCTTAAAAAAAAAAGCAGGGGCTACAGCTCTCTGTTATCTCACATGGAATGATATATCTCCTTGACAAGGTCTTTGGAAGCAATACAGAATTTCTCAACCTTCAGTTTAAAGCCAATCGAAAAGAATCTTTGGTCATTACACAGAAGAGGCAGAATCTGGAGACATAAATAGGACACTGATCTCCTTATAGCTCAAATCTGAGCTAGATTTTTGTGGTTTTGAGAAAAAGGCAGAACCGAACTTGCTTATTTTTTTTATCTTGTACTTGCATTTAAAATTGGTGAAGCACTTACCCCCTTTCAAGAAGCTAATAAATCTCTCAACTTGGGATGGAGGGGGGCAGGAAATATGTTAGTCAAGGTTAATGCTTGGTGCCAAAATTTGAAACAGACAGTTCACAGATACCTGGCAAATGCTGGCAACTGATAAGCTATTTATTTGTTCGTTTTTGGTCTTTGAAGACATCAATTTCTTCCCTTACCCTCCCCTGGCAGGAAGGCTATATAAACAAGAATAGGTTATCAGCAGACTGTTTGTTTGCAAAGGACTTCAGGTATAATATAATGAACTGCTGGATCAGTTTCACACAGCTTTTCCTCTGGTCAGATGTTCTAAAGGATAACTATTCCTCTTTGTTATGATCTGGAATAAATATCAATATATAAACAATAACTCTTAATCGAAAAATTCTTGAATTTTAAAGATTAGCTGGTTTTGTCTTAAGTATCAAGGCATGTTATGAAAAAAGTTCCTAGGAAAAGAATGAGAAGATACCAGAACAAGGTTCTTGGAATGAGAAGAGCTTTACTCTCTAGAAAGGAGTAATTTTTTGGCAATCAGAATTACTGAGAATAAAAATATCTAGGTCATTTAAACTAAATAGAGTGTCCCTTCAAATTTGTCCTATTCCTCTGATATTTCTGTGATGACTGTCAAATAAGACATTTGTAAAGCATTTCATACGGTGCCTAGCACATGTATTTATGATCCATATGTAGTGGAAATTGCCACATGTGTACCTCTGATGTCATTTCCCACCTTGGAGATACTGAGTAGCCTGTTTCTGGGATAGTATGATGAAAATGCCTTGAAGACACATTGAAGCATGCATAGATATTATGTAACTGATTCTCATCTGTAACCCTATGACTGGAGAAACTTTTTGTATTGGCTATATAGTTAGATTTTGGGGGAGTCTTTGAAACAACTTATATGAATTTCCTGAGCATTCATTCTGTTTGACTGCTTGCTCTTGTGGATCTCCTTGACGCCTTCATTCATGTCTCCAGGGAGAGCCAGAGGCCACACACCCTCCTCCTTCATAGGTTTTATGATCCTATGATCCCAGACCTGGATTCTTCCTTTTCTTGGCCCCCCCACCCCCCTTAACTGAAGGGAGAGTAGTGTCAGAGTTTTGTAGACAATTCAGAACTGATGCCCTGAGGAACTAAAAGTGACTCTGGGGAACCAGTCCAGCAGTAACTGAGTCAAAGAATTATCTGTCTGTGATGTTGCATTTAGACCTGAACTTGGAGGAACCAATACTATTGAGAAGCTGAGCTAAATTTGAGTTTGCCTGCCTCAGAGACTGAAATGGGTTAGGGAAGAAAACAGTCTTTGAGGGCAATCTGGATTTTTAAAATTAATTTTTCTTCAAAGTAAACAATCCTTTAAAAAAGTTTATTGATGTTAAGTGGTTAATTGGATCTGGGGAGTTAGTCACTGGCACCTGATTGAATGAGACTCACTCAGTTCCTGATTAAAGCAGTGACATTAGAGAATAAATAACCTCAGTTTCTCAAGATACCTTAGAACTCTGTGGGGAGGAAGATTCTAGTTGTGGGATAAGGGGCCAGAATGTGTATGTATATTCATGTGTGATATTCTTAATTGAGTAACTCAAGCGAAGAAAGGTAATAAGGGGAAAATTTTTGAATCTGTCAAATTCTCTCAATGTCCATATTGAAGAGGCACAAATAGGCATTTTTTGAGGCAAAAAAGTAAGAGGGGTGTGTGTGTGTGTGTGTGTGTGTGTGTATGCTTTTCTTCTGGAAAGTAAGAAAATGATTAGTAGTTTATAGCAAGCTTAATTTTGATATTGCCTTAAAGATTGTCTTGATTTTTAACAAACAGCTCTTTCAATCAAGAGCCTTTATTATATATTTAGCCAGTTTAAAAGAACTGAAAATTCTTTTAAAAGAAATGTTTGATAAATTTATACCAGTTAGCCAGTAAACGATTTTTTATATTGCAATGAAGAAGAGAATTTATTTTACTAGTCTTTCTGATTGGGATTATATGAAATAAGGTTAATTCAGATTATAGAAGCATGTCACATTCCCAGTGTGCAGTTAATTAGTAGGAATACAAAGTTGGCAGAAGTTACATATAAAGTTTAGAAGCTGTTAGGCAATTAGATTAACTTGATAGAAAGTGAATTAATCAAATTTGAGGCATGAAAGAATTTTAAACTAATTTATGTTCAAATTTCCTTTACTTTTCCTGTATTGGCACATAATAGTAATAATTTGCTTAGGAATCCTTGGGCCAAGGTGGGTTTTATAATCATGTATTAGTATTTGGGGGAAAAACAGAAAATAATTTAATACCAGTTTTTTAATCTTAAGTATATTTCCATATGTTTAAAAACAGCGTATTATTTTAAAAAAAAACAAACAACCTACTGGCTGTTGAATACTATGCTTATCTTAAGGATTGAGTCTAAATTTTCCTTAGTGTTGGAATGAATAATACCTTATATTTGTGAAGTTTTCAAAATTTTCAGTAAATACTCAAGGAATGAAGGTATACATTTAGTGTCAAATGAGTGGCCTTACACCAATTCTGTGAAATGGATGTTATTAGTATTACTTGCCTTAATTTCTATATATAAGGAAACCAAGGTTCAGAAATTTGTTTCCAATTTAACAATTTGTCAGAGCTGAGATCTATATACAAGTTTCTTGCAGTACTAAGAAAATATATCTTTCCACTATAGCTCTATCTCAGAATAAAGCTACATGTTCAGACAAATGTCAGTATGTCACACTGATTTAAGAATTTTTACCCTTCTCAAGTGCAGCATATTCTCTTAGATTGTGTGTCCATTAGTCCTCTTAACAGAAATATTAGAAAAGTATAAGTTGTTCTCCTTAGTTGTAAAATCAACAACTATCTAGTCAGAATCAGCTTGATAGTATGGTCATAGAAGAGATAAAATGTTCCAAATGTCTTTTCCTCCCTTCTTTGCAAAAAAAAGTGAGATACCATAGGTGTGGAATCTATTCAGCCTGAGTTTCCTCACTAACCCCACCTTCTACTCCCCCCCTTTTAAAAAACAATTGTTTTGAGGGATGACTTGTTGGCCTGGAGTTACATAGCTGGAAATGAAGGTGTAAAACCCAAGGATATCATTTTAAAATTAAGAATTTCATTCTAATATTTTCCCTTTGCGTTCAAGAATTAAGTAAATAATTGGCATTAAATTAGGAAATTTAACTGTATGAAAAGATTTTTTTTGAATTCCAGGTAACTGGAGTTTCAGTAATGTGAGTATCTCATATTTTGGCTAGGCTATCTCCAAGTTCTTTTAAGATATATAACCTTTCATTGATAATTCTTATATCAGACAATTGAGAGCTTGCATGAAAATAGGGAAGTCTTTTTAAAAAAATTATTTTTATTTTTTATTCTTGTAAGGGTTAAGTGACTTGCCCAAGGTCACACAGCTAGGTAATTATTAAGTGTCTGAGGCCACATTTGAACTCGGGTCCTCCTGACTCCAGGGCTGGTGCTGTATCTACTGCTCCATCTAGCTGCCCCAGAAAGTCTTCTAAAAACATTTAAAAACATTTTTTTTCCATTTTTTTAATTTTAGAAAGGTTTTATTTTTGAGTTTTACAATTTTTCCCCCAATCTTGCTTCCCCCCCGAAGGCAATTTGTTAGTCTTTATGTCATTCCCATAGTATGTATTGATCTAAGTTGAATGTGATGAGAGAGAAATCATATCCTTAAGGAAGAAACATATAGTATGAGATAATAGCAGACTTATGTAATAAGATAACATTTTTTTAAAAAAAATTAAAGGTAATAATCTTTGGTCTTTGTTTAAACTGCACAATTCTTTCTCTAGCTACAGATGGAATTCTCCATCGCAGATATCCCAAAATTGTGCCTGATTGTTACCCTGTCGATATGAACAAGTCCATTAAGGTTGATCACTTCCATGTTGCTGTTAGGGCATACAATGTTCTTCTGGTTCTGCTCATCTTGCTCAGTATCAGTTCATGCAAATCCTTCCCAGGCTTCCCTGGATTCCTGTCTCCTGGTTTCTAATAGAACAATAGTGTTCCATCACATACACAGTTCCATACACATACACCATTCCCCAATTGATGGACATTCCCTCAGTTTCCATTTTTTTGCCACCACAAAGTTGGTTCAATATTAGGAAAACTGTCAGTATAATTAATTATATCAATAACAAACCTATCAGAAATCATATGATTATATCAATAGATGTGGAAAAATACAAAATGCAGCACCCATTCCTACTAAAAACACTAGAGAGTGTAGGAATAAATGAATTGTTCCTTAGAATAATAATCATGTACTGTTTATTATTGAATTATATGCAATGGGCTTAGGCTAGAGGTATTGTTTTTACCCCAGCTACATGCAAAAGCAAATCTCAGCATTTACTTTCAAAACCTTGAGTTTCAAATTCTCTCCCTTCTTCCCACTCCACTCAGCCCATTGAAGAAGTGAATTGCTTGGTTTGGCTAAAAATGTGTAGCTGTGAAAAACATTACTATAATAATCATGTTGTAAAAGTAAATGTACCCCCCCCCATCAAGAGAAACCTCAAGTAAAATAAAGTTGGGGGGGGGAAGAGTGTGCTTCAGTCAGCGTTCAGACACTATCAGCTCTTTCTTTGGGGGCAAATAGCATTCTTTATCATAAGAACATCAGAGAAATTTCTTCAATATTTTTTCCCAATAGTTGCTATTGCTAGCTGTATTTCCCTCCATCCTATTCCCCCTCTCACCCCCATTTATTCTATTCTCTCTCTCTCTCTCTCTCTCTCTCTCTCTCTCTGTGTGTGTGTGTGTGTGTGTGTGTGTGTCTGTCTGTCTGTCTCTCTGTCTCTCTCTCCTTTTACCCTGTCCGTCCTCAAAAGTGTGTTGCATTTGACTTAACCTTCTCTCATGATCTTCCCTCTCTTCTATCACCTACACCCCACCCACTTCTGTACCCTTTCTCCCATCCCTTTCCTCTCCTATTTTCCTCTATGGTAAGATAGATTTCTATACCTAATTGAGTATGAATGTTATTTCCTCTCTGAGTCACCTCTTCTTCACCCTCTTCTACTCCTTTGCAAAAGCTTTTTTCTTGCTTCTTTTATGTGAAATAACTTATCCCATTCTACCTCTTCCTTTCCCTTTCTCCCAGTACATTCCTTTCTCACCCATTAACTCAATCTTTTTAATATATTATACTTTCAAATTAAACTCCCTCCTGTGCCTTGTCTATATATGCTCCTTCTAACTGCCCTAATAAACAAGGTTAATGTGAGTTATTAGTATTATCTTCCCATGCAGGAATACATGCATTTCAATACCATTAAGTCCCTCATAATTTACCCTTCCTGTTCACCCCTCTCTATGCTTCACCTGAGTCCTGTACTTGAAGACCAAACTTTGTGTTCAGCTCTGATTATTTCATCAGTAAAGTTTGCAAGTCCTCTAGACACAACCAGGAATTCTGATGAAGGTCTATAATTTCTAAAATATATAGAGAATTGCATCAAATTTATGAGATCACAAATCCTTTCCCAGTTGATAAATGGTCAAATGATGTGAAATAGACAGTTTTCAAATGAAGAAATTAAAGCTATATATATATATTATCATATAAAAATTATCCAAATCAATATTGATTAGAGAAATGCAAATTAAAACAACATTGAGGTATCACCTCATACCTATTAGATTAACCAAGATGAGAAAAAGGGAAGATGATCAATGTTGGAGAGATTGTGGGAGGATTGGGACATTGATGCATTGCTGGTGGAATTGTGAATGGATCTAACCATTCTGGAGAGCAATATGGAACTATGCCCAAAGAGCAATAAAACTGTTCATACCCTTTGACCCAGCAATTCCAATTCTAGCTCTATATCCAGAAGAAATGATAAGAAAATGGGACAAGTCCTACATGTTCCAAAATATTCATAGCAGCTCTTTTTGTAGTGGCAAAGAATTGGAAACTGAGGGGATGCCCATCAATTGGGGAATGGCTAAACAAGTTATGGTACGTGAATAAGATGGAATATTATTGTTCTATAAGAAACCATAAATAGTCAGAGTCTAGAGAAGCATGGCATGACTTATGGGATCTGATGCTGACCAAAGGGAGGAGAACCAAGAGAACAATATACACATCAATAACAACATTATGAGATGAACAGTCTTGTTGGAAGCAGCTCCTCTCAGAAGTCCAGAGACCTAGGACAACTGTATTTGACTGGCTATGGACTATATTATCCCCAACTAGAAGAAGAAAAACAAAACAAAATATATAGGGGAAAAAACCCCCTTCAAAATCTGATGAACACTTTCTAAAAATTATCTCTTATGTATCTCTTTCCCTTAATCCTAATTCCTCATGCCAAAAATTACTACTTTGTAAACATGTTTAACAAAATATGCATGTAAAATGCTAACTTGATGGTTCCCTGCTGAGGGGAGGGGGTAGGGTGGATAGAGAGAAATTTTGTAACTTGAAAGTATGCATGTACATATGGATGAAAATAAATTTTTTAAAAAAGCCCCTAGAAGTCTTAGAAGACACATATCTTAAATTTACTTTTTTTTTTTGGAGGGGTGAGGGTTTGTAAGGCTAAGTGACTTGTATCAAAGGCCACATTTGAACACAGGTCCTTCTGACTTTAGGACCCTATGTGCTCTATCCACTAAGCCACCTAGCTGCCCCTTTAAATTCACTTTCTGTCCTCACTGTACTCCTCCCCACTCCAGCAGTTTCTCTGTTGTCCTAAAAGGATATAATTTAAAAAAATCTTTTAAAAATATTTTTATTGATGTCTTTGCCCCCTTATATTCCTTCCCTTTCCTATCCCAGAAAGCCGTATCATAATAATTTTTTTAAAAAGGAAAAAACAGCAAAATCAATATGTTTTTAATGTATTTTTGTAAAATATATTCAATGTTCTATATATGTGGACATCCTATTCCCCCAAACTCAGCAAAAGAGATGGGGGAGGTGTTCTCATATCTTTTTTTAAGGGGCAAGTTTGATTTTTTTTGTGATTTGGCAATATCCATTTTCAATTGTTTTGTGCTTGCTATTTTTTTTATACTTAAATTTTTGAAGTCATTGACTATTGCTTTCTTGGCTCTACTTATTTCACTTTACATCAGTCTTATCAGTTTTTTCATGTCTCTGCATTCATCATATTATTTCTTTGAAAATTATTTTATCTTTTCCAATTACATGTAGAGATAGTTTTCTACATTCATCGTTCATAGCTTTTGAGTTCCCCATTTTTCTACCTCCTTTCTTTCCCTCCTCCCTGTCCATGACAGTGATTAATCTGATTTAGTTTATTCATGTACAATCATGCTTTATGGAAGAAGCAAAACTAAAGGGGGGGGGAATCACAAGAGGGGAAAAAAATGGGTTTTTAAAAAATGAAAAATAGTATGATTGGTTTGCATTCAGACTCCAAAGTTTTTTCTCTGAATTTGGATGGCATTTTCCATCACAAGTCTTTTAGAGTTGTCATTGATTACTGAACTGCTGAGAGGAGCTAAATCCATCATAGTTAATCATCACACAGTGATACTGATAATGTGTATAATGTTCTTCTGGTTCTATTCATATCACTCAGGATCAGTTGATGCAGGTCTTCCCAGGCTTTTCTGAAGTCTTCCTGCTCATGATTTCTTACAGAACAATAAGTATTCCATCACATTCATATACCACAATATGTTCAGCCATTCTCTGATTGATGGACATCTTCTCAATTTCCAGTTCTTTGCCCCTAAAAAAGGAATTGCTATAAATATTTTTGGACATGTAAATTTTTTCCACTTTTTTATGATCTCTTTGGGACACAAAATAGTAGTGGTATTGTTGAATCAAAGGGTATGAGTAGATTTATCATCATAATATTTCTTACAGCACAATATAATTCCATTATATCTACTTTGTTACCAAGTCTTTGCTGCTACAAAATACCACAAATGTTTTCATATATGTAGGAAGTGGGAACAATTGTTGGTTTCTCTGTTACCATATTTAATATTTAAGTAACTTTACCACTGAATATAATAAGTTGAGACAGGATCTTATTCTAAATAATAGCTGATATTGATACTTCACATTTACAAAAATTTACAAAATTTTTCCTTATGTAACTAATTCCTGATGTAACTAATTCTCTAGAGAGTCATGTATAATGGCTACTTTTTTCCCTACAGAGAGATGTACCTTGCCAAATTTCAAAATTGTATCTGATCTTAATTATTCCAGTATCTTCAGGTATCAGTAATATATGTATTTAGAAAGATCAACATTTCAGAAGGAATTAGGGTTTCCTTTATAAGATCATAGATCATGTTTCTTTAGGTTGGTCCCTGAATCTCCTTTCATGTATTTGTCTGATCTTCATTTCTAGCCTAGTTTTTGTCCTGATAAAGGGTTAGACCCTTTCTTTCTAGTATATTGGCTTTTTGTTGCCTTAGTTAATATCAAATAAATCAAATTTTGTCAATTTTGAATGTCAGCTAGAAGATATTTGAGTTTTTATATCTTCTACTGAATTATACTGTTTCCTTTCCTTTGTATTTCTGCCCTAAAGTTTCATCCACTTTTTCAAAGTTTGCTTGTCACAGGGATCTTAAATCTAGTACTAGAAGGGACCTCTGGCTGACTAATCTATATAATTTTATTAGTGTAGGAAGTGAGATCCCTTGAGTGAACCAAGTAATTTGTTCAAGATCATACAATAAATGGCAGAGGTGGAATTTGAATCTAGGTTTTCTGATTAGAGTCACCGCTTTTGCCAAAGATTATATATAATAACTTTCCAGTTGCTGATGGAAAATGAAATGATATTTGTTCTATTGGGGCCAGTGTTTCTAACTGTACCTTCTACCTATTGTTCAAACAAAGGAGACTTTTATGATATATGTGGGGTTCTCTTGGCAAAGACACTGGAATGGGTTGCCATTTCCTTCTCCAGTGGATTAAGGCAAACAGAGGTTAAACAATTTGCCTAGTTTCAAACAGCTAGCAAGTGTCAGAAACTGGATTTGAATTGTTCTTCCCAACTCCAGACCCAGTGCTGTATACAGTGAGCCACCTAGTTGCCTCCTATTGGCAATGTGTGTATTGATTATATGTTCTGCCTGGTAGAAAAAGTTACTTTAGTACAATTACCCAGAAATCTGAAGTAAGACTGGTAGGAGGATCAAAGCCAGAGCAACTTGATTGGCTTAAACTTTTGTACAACTGGATAAATAAAAGCTTTAGACTGCTCTTAGTTTTGTAAATATTTGATTTGTTTATTTTAAAGATATTTGTTTGTAATATATGCCATTAACATCTTTTACAGAGCCAAAGGGACTTTCTGACCCTAACCTAATAGAATCTTAATTATCATTCAGATAGAGGACTACTTGTTGTTGTTCAGTTCTATCCAACTCTTTATGATCCTATTTGGGGTTTCTTTGGCAAAGATACTGGAGTGGTTTGCTTTTCCTTCTCCAGGTCATTTGACAGATAAGGAAACTCAGGCAATCAGGGCTAAGTGAATTGTTCAGGGTCACAAAGCTAATAAGTGTCTTAATCTGGATTTGAACTCAGGTCTCCCTGATTCCAAGGTCAGGAGCTCTTATATACCATGCCATTTAGCTGCTCAGAGAACTACCCCTTAACTTCTAATTTTTGACTGTTGTTCACTTTTTTCATTTTTAAAAATTAAGGCCATGGGGTCAAGTGACTTGCCCAAGGTCACACAGCTAGACTATTATTATTGTTATTATAATAATTATTATTATTATTCTTTAGGTTTTTGCAAGGCAATGGGGTTAAGTGGGTTGCCCAAGGCCATACAGCTAGGCAATTATTAAGTGTCTGAGGCCAAATTTGAATTCAGGTCCTTCTGACTCCAGGGCTTGTGCTCTATCAAATGTACCACCTAGCTGCCTTCTCATTCTTCACCTTTAATAGTTGTAAGGGTTTTAGAATGGCTTGGAACCTTAAGGTTATTTGATTCAACAGCCTTCTTTTACAAATAAGAAAATTTGAAGACTAGAGAGAGATTTGTTCAGCTGGTTAAGTTTTGGCTAATGAAGTACCAAGATTTGTTTTATGTCAATGTAGAATTTGGATTGAAGTTCTTAAATCTCAAGATAATTATAGGGGGACCTGTGAATAAGTAAAGGGAGAAGGGAGATATGGACAAGAAAAGAGGGGGCAAAAAAGGAATAAGGAAGAAATAAAACCCAATGAGGGAGATTTCTAGTACTACCTTGTTAGGAAGAGCAAGAAGTCAAATTTGATGGATGTTTAATGTTAACAGAAACTAAAAATAGACTTGTTCTGATTAACTCCATAGGTCAGAACAATGAGTACTGGATGGAAATTGCAGAAGTGGATTTAGGCTTGATATAAGGGAAAAGCTCCCAATAATTTTAGCTTTTCCCAAAATAAAAATGGGCTATCTTGAAAGGTAATGGCCTTTCCTCTCACCAGAAGTTTTCAAGGATAATTGGATGACTACTTCTGGAGAATGTTGTAAAGGTGATTCTTTTTCAAGTCCAGATTAAATTAGGTCTCCTCTCCTCTAAAATCCCTTCTCTTTTTGAGATTTCTGTGATTCTATCAGCAGAAATGTCTTTACTTAAGGCTTGGAAGAAATATTTCTTTTTCTTCCATTTCTCTCATCTGGATCACACCATAGAATGGTGAAGAGAAATATTTTTTGGTTTGGTTTCTGCCTACAGGCCTTGGGTCACTGAACCCTGTTTTAGGGCAATGTTTTCAACCTATGCCTATGCCTATGCCTCTGTTGATTGGGCACATTGAATTGAGAACTTTCTACCACTGAAGAAGTTCAGAATTGGGATGACCAGTTGCTAGTAGAAGGGATTTTTGTATGGGGTGGGGGGAGGTTAAGCATAGTGACCCATTCCTGTCTTCCAAGTCTTACCTTGCTTTCAGTGATACTGGGCTATTTGAAGCCCTTCAAACCTGACCATCTCATTTCCCTTTTCTACATCTTAATATTAGTCAGTCAGTCAAATGACCATTTATTAAGCACTACTAGATACTGTGCTAAATCCTGGGGAATATGAAGAAAGACAAAAGACAATCTTATCTCCCAGGAACTTATTACCTAGTGGGACAAATATGCAAATATGTACAAATAAGCTATATGCAAGATAAATAGGAAATAATCAACAGAGAATGGGAAGTAAAAATGAGAGGAATTGGGAAAGGCTTTCTAGGGAAGATGGGATTTTAGTTGAGATTTGAAGGAAGCTAGGGAAGAAAGAGATAAGGAGGGGAAGCACTTAATGCATGGAGAACAGTCAGAGAAAATACCTAGAGTTGAGAAATGGAATGTCTTGTTCATGAAACAGCCAGGAGATCAATGTCACTGGACTGAGCAGGTGGTAGGATAGAAAGGTAACAATAGTGGAGGCCTTGGTTATCAAGGACTTTGAAAATCAAAAACAGAATTTTTTTTTTGGATTTGATTCTGAGTGAGATGGAACCTTTGGATTTTATTGAGTAGAGGAGTGATGGGACTCAACCTATCTTTAGGAAAATTACTTTGATGACTGACTTTCAGATCATGGCTAAAGTGAGGAAAGATTTGTGGTAGGTAGACTCCCTAAGCACTTGGTATCCCTTGGGCCTGAAATACTCTATTCCATCAATTCCCTCATCAGAATACGTGCTCCTTCAGAACAGAGATTATTTTGGGGTTTCTTTGTTTTTCCAGGGATTAGCACAAAATGAGTGTAATACAGTACTAGTCCTCTGAGACTTGATTACAACAGTTATCTATTCCACAAAATGACTTTCCTCATTACAATTTTGATATATCATGGGTTGGCAAAGTAAATGAGAATTTTTTGGGAGTTTTGCAGAAACTGTAGGTCACCCACAAAGATCAGCAAATACACAGAGCCTGAGACCAAATACTTATCCCAATTTTTGCAATAAGATACTCTAGGGTGACTAGGTGGTGCAGTGGATAGAGCACTGGCCCTGGAGCCAGGAATGCTTGAGTTCAAATCCAAACTCAGATACTTAATAATTACCGAGCTGTGTGGCCTTGGGCTAGCCATTTAACCATATTGCCTTGCAAAAACCTAAAAAAAAAAAAAAAATAAAAATTCAAACTTCTTTGACATGAAGGGAGGGCCAAAATCTTAACATGGATTTGAGGGCATTGCACCCCTAAGATCTGTGATATAGAAAGGAAAACTGGTTGATATTCTGCCATTAATTAATTCACAATTGTAACAAGTCTTTTCAGCTGTTTATTTTACTATGCTTATCTATAAAAAAGGAATATTAGTCCTTGGTAAAAATACTTTATGAAAGCAAAAGACTAATCCCATGAATTCAAGATATACACAACTATATTTGTGTGTGTGTTAATGAAATTCAAAACAAGTTCAATTTTTTAAATCCCACAGTATTCTTCTCTTTTGATACTTTGTTACTGTGTTACTACTACTCATCTATCAAATGCAACAAGATACTGATTAAACATCAGGATCTTAGTTTGTTAGAACAAGAAGATGTCTTAAAGATATTCAGTTCAGTTTTCTCATTCTATACTTTGTCAGGCTATACAAATGAACATTTTATTTCATACTGAATTCTTTTTATTCCGAATTTAGAACTGGGGGGGATTATCAGAGGCCATCTATCTGGTCCAACTTCTACTTTTTACAGACTATTTCATGGAGACAAAATGTCTTAGGTCTAAGCAGAAGAAGCTAGATTGGAACCCAAATTTTTCTTATTAAACTGTTAGCATATTTTCGCTTCCACTTGTCTGATTCCCATCATTAATCTTGGACAGCAGTTACTTGCTATCCTTTTCTCAAAATAATTTCACTCTCTGCTTGTGAATTTCTTGTACAAATGGCTTACGTTAAAAAGAAAAACCCATCGTTCACCCATGACAATTGAAGGGCTTATTCATTACTTTAAAAAAAAAAAGAGGAAGAAGACAGTAGCTGCTTTGTTTACCCACTAAACAAATGATGATTTTCAAAGAATCAGAGTAAGAAAAAAAATGAGTCAAGTGTAAAAAAAGATATAGAAACTTGCCACTAAAGAATAGTGGGTTTTTTCCTTTTTCTTTCAAACCTCCCTGGCCCAAAGCACCTGTTTTTAACCTTAAATGGAGTAAGTTTCTTATGTTTCATCTGGTTATCAGAATTGGGTAGTTAACTCATTCAGACCCCTCAGGAACTTAATGCATTAGAATCATCACAATCAACTTCAATTATCAATTTAATTGTAAATTTAGAAGTTGCAGGAAATTAGGGCTAAAACTGTCAACCCAAAAGCCTCATTTAAAAAAATGTTTCATTGATGTTTATTTTCTTATTGAATAAATCATTTGCTTTATTGTTGCCTCCTTTGCATACATATAGAGCTTAGACTAGATAATATAATTATGACTATCACTAACTCCTATCAAAAGCACCCCCCCCCCTTTTTTGAGTTTAACTGATTTGGCTAGAGCTAGTTGGTAGCTGAGATGGCACTAAAATTCAGGCCTGACTTAGGTCAGAGCTATTTCCATTATACCACATTATCTTCCCATTCATTAATTGGTTTAGATCTAGTTTATTTAGCCTTCTTTGTTAAAATAAGTCTGTGTCATTAGTGTCTTAGTCACAGTAATATCTATGGTACCAACATGTGCATTTTGCATGAAACGGAATAGTTTACAGAAATATAATTCTTTATTACACAACTAAATGTATTGAGCATCCATTAGTGACAGATTTAATAACAATATTTATGGAACAAGTTTTTAAAATATAATACCTATATGTCAATGAAACAGAGAAAACAGCTTCAATCTTGTAAATTCATCCATAGTAAAGTCTTTATAGGGCTTTTTGTCTCTGGGTCAGAATTTGACTTTTTTCTTGGATTTTCAAGTCATCTCATCTACAAGCAAACTAGTAATTCTCTATGTTTTATGAGCCACATCTTATCCCTGATATGCCTGAAGTTGGATCTAAACTAATTAATGGGAAGATTATATGGTATAATGAAATGAGTCCTGACCTGAATTAGACCTGAAATTTAGTCCCAGTTCAGCTAACTAGTTCTAATGTATCAGTTAAACTCATTGAGCCTGTTTCTTGATTTGTAAAAAAATATATAATAGAAAAAGATATTCTTTCTGTTCCCTTCTAGACCAAATATGATTTTAAGAATTAAGGGTCAGTTCCCTACAGGGCTATATGCATTTTTAACATAGCCATTTTAATGAAAAGTGTTACTTACTCTTGCTAGGTATAGTCACTATGTTGGTTGCTTTTTGCTAACTTTCTTTGTTCTAAGGTAGAGCATTATAAGAAAAGAAGCACACCAGGAAATGACTGGTATGAAAATGCTACAAAGGGCATCCATAAAGCTTATCAAAGAAAAGGCATCCACTTTAAGTTAATATGTAGAGAAACATCATTAGTAGACTGGTGGGAGTTCTTCTCTGGGATGTCCCTGACTTTGAAGTTTAGAGGAAAGAGGAAATAAAAAGAATAAAGGATCACAAAGAAGAAACAGATAATAGATAAAATTACCATAAGTGACTGTGTTATTGCTATATATTTTAGAATAAAAGCAGATTGATCTACTTTTAAATTCTCCATGGCAGAGTGGAAAGACACTGTAAATTTGTCTGGCTTTGAGTTACAAATATACTTCACATATTCACTTGTTTAATGTTGGCCAAGTTCTCCTTGTCCTCTGCCCCACAGCTTTCCCATTTTTTGCTTTGTTGTTTTCTTTTTATTATTAACTTAATCACAAACATTTAAATATACAAAGATAAAACAATTGAACCAAACTTCTGTTGTAGTTTGTTTTTTGCGGAAAGTGTATATTACATTTAATATTAAGGTAATAACAAAATTGTCCATTCTGAACTTTTTTTCAGTATATTTAAAAATTTTTTTGCTGTTCTTCTTAAACAAATTTTGTATCTCTATCAATTGTAATTGCCATTGCATAGAAGCCCTTTCCCCTGCCTTTCTGTTTTAATTGTAGTTGAATCATCCAGTAGTAATTCTTAGAGATTCTTTCATCTAGCAAGTGAATCCAAAAGATTTATTTTCCAGTTACCATAAACTTACTTCCTTTTCTGATAACTCTTTCCCAACAAAGAAATATCACTGCTATAACCAGTCACTTCTCCTTTTCTCTTTGGCAAAATCTACATTAGTGCCATTTTATCACATAATTTCAGAGCTGGAAATGACCTCAAGGAGTATCTAATCCAATCTGTAGCTATACAAGAATCTTCTCACAACTTCATTAACAAGTGGGCATCCAGAAGAACTTTTTATTTAAGTCAGCAATGTGCTAGGTACTCATGCAGAGATGTTTAGCAAAAAAGCAGCTGCTCTCAGGCTCTGGGAGTCAGAAGAAACAACCTTCACTAATACATGATCTCTTGACTGGACTAATATTAGGCTCCAAAAGTTAGTGTCATTTTCCATCTCTATGTCAGGGAAGATCACTTTGATATTTTCATTATCCTTCCATATAATCCAGTGGTAGAGTGCTTACTGTGCCCCTTCACAAAGATAAAGTGCGCGTGGCCAACCACAGCTATACTGGCTTCTGCAATACTTTTTTTTCAGAAGGCAGCAATAAGTGCTAGAACATCATCCTGTAACCTGTGACATATTCATATTTTCTATCTCATTTTTTTTGAAGAGGAAAAAATCTTTATTTTACTCCACTAAAAATGTCATTTAGCACCTATGTATGGGGGTAAGCTTCTCTCTAAAGTAAACTAATTGGAGCTGCCCCTGGGGTACCATTCCTGGGCAAGCTCTCCCTCCCAGGCTCTTATTCAGGAATCCTTGAACTCAGGTGCTCCCATATCTGTATTGCCATTAACCAGCCACTCAACAATCTGTGATTGAGAGCCATCTTTCCCCTATTCTGCTCCCATCCTCACCCCACACAACTACAATGCCAAAGCAAATATAATCATAACTTGTGAAAAGCAAGTAGTCTAGGTAATTCGATGTAACAACTGGGACTTTGGGGGTCTAGTTATTTCCTTTCTTCTTCCTCCTGTACCCACTGCCACCTGTCTTTGTTATACCTTACCTTAGGGTGATCCTTTTCTTTCTCTGAAATCCCCTGCTAGAAAGTCCAGAAGGGTTCCCAAACTGACACTGGTTTTATTGTCATTTTTGAGTCTGATTCTGATTTCACTTTTGCAACATTCACTCCCTTCTCTCTTCTGATTAGACTGTTAGAATAGCTGGTGGGGAAAAGGGGGAGTCTGCCTTCCTCAGTTCTCTCCCCACCCTATCACAGGTCTGATCATGTCACTCCATTCCTCAATAAACTCCAGTGGTTCCCTATTGCCTCCAGGATCAAATACAAAATGCTGTTTGGCCTTCAAAGTCCTTATAATCTAGCTCTTTCCAGTCTTCTTATACCTTATTCTGCAACATGTGACTCCCTTCTTCCTCCTCAATTTTGCCTATTGACTTCCCTGCCTTCCTCTAAGTACCAGATAAAATCCCACCAGAAACCTTTCCCAACCTGTAATTCCAATGCCTTCCTGCTGTTAATTATTTCCTCTTTATCCCGCATGTGGCTGACTTTGTATATTTTGACTGGCATGTGGTCTTCTCCATTAGATTGTAAGGACCTTGAAGGCAGGGACTCTTTTGCCTTTATTTGTATTTCCACCACTTCCAATAGTCCCTGACTGTGTAATCCAGTTCAAGTACTGTTTGTCTCAAGAAGCCCAAGGAGACACCATAAGAACAAAGTCTTGACTCCTAAATAAAATGTATTTCATGAGGTGGAGATGCACAAAGTCAGAAGTCTTACCATCTCTTCCAGAGTCACTGAAGTCCAGTAGCAGGAAAAAGGTCAGGACAGGATACAGTGGATGCCTTGGAAGTCTGACCAAGCTCCAAGAGCTTCAACAGCTTTCATTGTCCTTGAAACAATTAATTCTCTTCTGCCCATTCTGCCAAGAAAATTCTTCATAATATTTGTCCTGGGGGCTTTCCCTGGCCCTGGTGGCTCTTCATTTCTCTCTGTCCCCCTGCTCACTGCTCTCCCCAGGCATCATGCCCCTGAAGTGGCTTCACAAAGCAGAGCCTAGGTCAGGGAAGAGTGAGGCCAGAGGCCCTATCTATCTCATATTGTAGGCAAAAAGGAAATCCACATTATGGTGGATTTCTTGAAGCAAGGACATTGCCTAGAGATGATCTTCTTTAATTTCTCCACAGAATCCAGTAAAGAAATCATTGAAATTTTCTGGACAGGCATAATGTCGATATAGGTAGCCTTTAGTGGAAGCAAAAAATTAGCAGATTGCTGCTCAGAGTCATCTAAAGTCAGCAGCCAAGGAAAATCCTTGTTAAGCATCTGGTTCAGCCACAACATCCAATGATTTTTCCCCATGCAGCATCTCCTACTTCAATCTTTTGGCCATACCTAGAATCACAATTCAAAGAGGAACCTATGATTTGAGATGTTTGGACTTTACATATTTAAGTCTATTGAAATGATTCCAGATAGCTTTTTTAGTCTTCTCCATGATTGAACATGTGATAAGAATCACATCAGCTTCATGGAGGTTTCATCTCATCCATTATCTTCAGAATGGATCAAGCAATCTCTGCATCATTAAAATTCATTTAACATCCATAACTCTCAAATATACTTTTCTCCTTCCTACAAGGGCTTTTGCAGTAAAGATAGGGGGCTGGATCTTCTACTACTCTAGACAGTTTCTTCTCCCCTCAATTACATGTAAAGACGATTTTTTTAACATTCATTTAAAAAAAATTTTGAGTTCCAAATTTTCTCCCTTCCATCCTCACATCCCCCCCTCCCTGAGGGAGAAAGCAATTTGATACAGGTCATATATATATATATATATATATATATATATATATATATATGTATATAATATATTATATATAATATGTATATAAAATCATGCAAAACAGTACTGTTAGTGATGTTGTAAAAGAAGATACCTACTCAAAGAAAAAAATGATCTGCATTCAGACTCATCAGTTGTCTTCAATTTCCAATTCTTTAATACAACAAAAAGAACTTCTATAAATATTTTGGTACAATATAAGTCCTCTTCCCCCATCTTTCCCCACCCTTTTTTTTATTTATCTGCTAAGTCTGGCATACAGACTTAGCAGAATTGTTGCTAGATCAAAGGGTGTGCATGATTTGTTTACCCTTCAGGCATATGTACAAATTGATCTCTGGAGTTGTTAGATCAGTTCACAAGTCCACTTACAGTGTATTAGTGTCCCAATTTTCCTAGTCCTCTTTAATATTTATTATTTTCCTTTTCTTTCAGATAAATCAATGTGGCCCTTCAAAGTTGCTTTAACTTGCATTTCAAGAATTCATTAATTTTCAATTCAATAAGCAGTTATGACTTAGATAATTTTTAAATGACTATAGATGACCTGAAGCATTTTTTTACCTCCAGAGTATTTTCTTTTTTTTAAATTTTTATTAAAGATTTTATTTATTTTGAGTTTTACAGTTTTCCCCCTAATCTTACTTACCTCCCCCAATCTCACCTCCCTCCCCCCATTCCCCCACAGAAGGCAATTTGTCTGTCTTTACATTGTTTCCATGCTATACATTGATCCAAATTGAGTGTGATGAGAAATCATATCCTTAAAGAAGAAGCATAAAGTATAAGAGATAACAAGATCAGACAATATCAGTTTTTTTTTCTAAATTAAAGGTAATAGTCCTTGGTCTTTGTTCAAACTCTACAATTCTTTCTCTGGATACAGATGGTATTCTCCAGTGCAGACAGCCCCAAATTGTCCCTGATCATTGCACTGATGAAATGAGGAGTCCAT
This sequence comes from Macrotis lagotis, assembly GCF_037893015.1. NCBI lineage: Eukaryota > Metazoa > Chordata > Mammalia > Peramelemorphia > Peramelidae > Macrotis > Macrotis lagotis. The sequence continues at coordinate 112,812,546 of NC_133662.1, forward strand.
CAAGGTTGATCATCACCCCCATGTTGCTGTTAAGGTATACAGTGTTTTTCTGGTTCTGTTCATCTCACTCAGCATCAGTTCATGCAAATCCGTCCAGGCTTCCCTGAATTCCCATCCCTCCTGGTTTCTAATAGAATAGTGCCTGAAGCATTTCTTTAAAAGTACTAGTTGATCTATCAGTCTGGAGCCAAATAGCATCTGTACTCTATCATCTTGCTGTTTCTCTAACTCTGAATATACTTTGCATTAACATGACTTGTTCTATGGATCCTGAGATCAGCTGGATTACTGAGGACGCTGGATTCTGCCTCAGAATCTGACTGGTTTCCAATGCATATTTTAAAGTTCACATGTTGGGAGCAAGGGATCAAAGAAAACCTGCAAAGACTTCCTGGCTTTATTTCTATTTATTTATTTTAGGTTTTTGCAAGGCAATGGGGTTAAGTGGCTTGCCCAAGGCCACACAGCTAGGTAATTATTAAGTGTTATGAAATTAAGTGTCTGAGTTCCGGTTTGAACTCAGGGACTCCTGACTCCAGGGCCAGTGCTCTATCCACTGCGCCACCTAGCTACCCCTCTTATTATCTCTTGCCAGAGAGGTGATAAACTAGAAGTAAGGTATAGGTCAATCTTGTGAAGCCTTGACTGTGGTCATTGCATTTGAATTAGGGTTTTGAAGTTTTTCAAAGTTGTTTTCCTTTACATTATTTTCTCCACTGATTTCTTTGGGATAATACTCATGGAACTTAGCCTAATGTCTGTCTCCTAGGAGTATTGTGGAGGTTTCACTTAATGAGTGTCAGAAAGGATAAGAGGGATTTATGGTTTCATAATATTCCTTTCTTTTTTTCTATTCTTTGCATATGGAAATACGAAATCTTTCTTTCCTTGTTTCATTATCACCCCTCATTTCTTTCTTTTTTTTTTTTTTTTTTTTTTTTTTTTTTTAAGGTTTTTGCAAGGTACATGGGGTTAAGTGGCTTGCCCAAGCCACACAGCTAGGTAATTATTAAGTGTCTGAGACTGAATTTGAACCCAGGTACTCCTGACTCCAGGGGTGGTGCTTTATCCACTGCGCCACCTAGCCACCCCCATCACCCCTCATTTCAAAACACTTCCAACTTCATCCCTGGTACATCAGAAACCCTTCTGAAAGACCACAGTTTTTTTGAGTTGCCCAACTTTCAATTAGACATTCCCAAGATTTAATAAGGTTGGGGAGAGACCCCCACCCTTGAGAACACTTGAATATTACTGTGGTAACCTGCTGAAGCTTCTTAATTAACCAAAGTGTGTGGGAATGATTCACATACCTCAAAGTATAGGTTTCCTTTCTTTATGCATCAGATCACTATTAGGATTGTATGAGGGAAAATGAAGGGGAAAAATAAGGTTTATTACAAGAATTGTATGAGGGAAAATGAGGTCATGATATCACTTTTCCTTTTCCTTATTCTACTTTTATGGATGAACTAACTCTTGCTGCCAGTTTAAGCCATCCATCAGGGTTCAATCTCTCCCTAGGCTCTCATATTGCATTGGAGTGATATGGTATGCAGAAAGGAAGGTCAGCCCAGGCCAGTCTCCCTCATCAAAATGGCTATTAATCAAGTAAAACAAGACAATATTTGTTTTAGAGACACCAAAGATTTACTTCATCAACAACCATTTTCAACCTGTGTTTCCTTGAGCTATCTCTGAGGATTTCTTGAAAGTGTGATATTGGGGGTGGCTAGGTGGCGCAGTGGATAAAACACCAGCCTTAGAGTCAGGAGTACCTGGATTCAAATCTGGTCTTAGACACTTAATTATTACCTAGCTGTGTGGCCTTGGGCAAGCCACTTAACCCCATTGCCTTGCAAAAAAAAGTGTGATATTGGCAACATATTTAATATTTGTCAGGCATATCATATCTCCTTTCATCATGAACACCTGCCATGATATTACCCAATCTTAGAACATACCCAAAGATACCTGAGGGCCTCACAGAAGCAAGCATCAGGAGGCTTTTCCTTGTACCAGCCTCCATTGCTCAGTTTCCGCCAGGTTTTAGAGGTCCCCTCCTAGTTGGATGCTGACTACACCTTTATCTCACTCTTCTTTGAGGTAACCCAGAATCCTCTTGAGCCTACAACCCCCCCACCACCACCACCAATAGTTGTTGGTCAGGAACCTTCTCTGCCATTCCTCCCAAAGGTCCACAGAGCCTTGCCATGGATACCTTAACCTTTGCCCTCTAGAATTTTGGGCATTTCCATTCCCTCTGAAATGGAATCCTTGTTGTCTTCCCTGATTAGAATATGAACTCCTTGAAAACGAGGACCTTTACACTTTTCTATTTAAATCAGCAGCTATTAGCACAGTATTTGACATATATTAAAAAGCTTATTAATTTCTTTCCATTTGCTTCCAGTCTTTGCTGGGTGAAAATGGGGTGGGGGGAGGGATAGGAATTTAGAACATGAAAAAAAAACAGTGAAAAGGATTCTATAAACTTAAGCTTTTGGAAACCTCAGTACTAACAAAGTTCCCTGATTGCTTTGGTTAAATTGAGGAATCACAGAATGTTGGAATCAAGAAGGGAAAAGAGGCAACCTCATGTAGTAGAAAACACAATGATTTTGAAGTTAAAACAAAGACCAAAATTCTGCTCCCACTTTTCCTTCTGTCTTTCTCTTCAGAAGTCACGGAGTACAGTAGATTTGCACCAGTCTTAGTACTTTGTATGAACAAATGCGTCTAACCAACTCTTATCCCCAGCATCTGTCCTTACAGACATTGCTATTTCCCTACCCCTTTTCATCTTTTGTCTTAGTTGGTATTTACCCTTATCTTATGGTTATTCATATGCAACCACATTGCTCCTGGTTCTAACTTTATGGAAAAGTTACCATGAGGGAGAACTGTAAATCTGAGTTCAGGTCCAGGTTCTCTTGCCCTTTATTTTTGGCAGTAGTTGAAAAATGTTCCCTATTGTCTTTCCTTCTGCCAATCTCATACCAGTCCTGATAACAAGTTATCAACCTTTAGGATATAGGTTCATCCTTATTTGAATGAGGTTTGAGGAGGAAGCAAAAAAATCGACTTTACTGCTTCCTTTAAACCACAGTTGCATTATCATACTTAATGTCCTTGGACCTGAGCCAGATCTGGCCCAGACCCTATCAACCTAAACCACAGCCATGCTATTCCCTTGGCCACCATAACATCACATGTTAACTAGCCATGTGATCCTTGGGCAAAGTTTTTGGGTCTTCAGAATTCTCCCTAAGGATTTTAGGCTTAAATCATCTTTAAAGTCTCTTCTAGCACCAGCATCCTCTTATCAGTTCTGTCTTGTAAATCAGTTAATACTGTACTTCCCCACCTAATATAAGTCTTGGAACAAACTGATAGAACACTTAAATGCTGGTCCAGATACATGAGGCTATACAATTTTGCTAGATTAAAGAAAATTGGGAGTAAAAATTATTTTTGTAATGGAAGATTGTTATACAATGTGCATTTTGACAGATATATAATTTCCTCTTTAAAATATTGGGAAGAAAAATATTACTAACATAATTTATTCCCTTTATAGATGAGAAAACCTTGAAATTCAGAGAAGTTACATTTTTTTGCCCACATGGTTAATAATTAGCAAAGTTAGAGTGACTAGAATCTAGATCTCTTGATTCCTAAGCTACAGTACTTTCTTCTATACCAAGAAAAAAAACAAACAAAAAAGTTCCCAAATCAGCCTTGAGTTTTTCTGGGTTTTGAACCCTTTTACAGTGAATGAAAATAATAATGCTCAACTAATGATCTACTGCTATAAACCACTAAGTTTGTTTAAACTAACAGAGTATTTGAAGTTAGTAGTAATAGAAATAAACTGTGAAATAAGGAATAAAGACTAAGCAGAAAAATAACTGTAGGTTGCAAGGAGTATAATTGTTCTTATTTTAAGAAGCTTATTTTGGGGATAGCAAGCTGGATTAGTGAGAGAGCACTGGCCCTGGAGTCAGGAGTATCTGAGTTCAAATCCAGCCTCAGACACTTAATAATTACCTAGCTGTGTGGCCTTGGACAAGTCACTTAAACCCATTGCCTCAAATAAATAATTTTTTTTAAAAAAGCTTATTCTGATAATTCAGAGACTTTCAAAGGGAATCTTGCTTCTGTGGCTTGCACTGCTGCTCTTGCAACATCCTAATCTTAGATTTTGTAAAGTATTTCCTCCTTTTTATGTTGATGATGTTTGCTTTAGATTACTGAAAATGAGCAAAGCAATCTCTTTTATGTATATACATGTAGATATATAAGCATATGGGATAAAAATGCTCTCAAGTATTTTTTAAATTAGGATAATCACAGGTAAATAAGCAAAATAATTACAGGAACCAGTTCCAGTTCTTCTTATTTGGCACCAGATTTGACATTCCTGCTTATGAATTTAATTTCCTTTGAGGATTGGGTGCTTTGAGGACTCTTTTCATGTTTGAAATAGACTTTTTTTCATATATAAGGAAGATTGATTCTGTAGCACAAGACTTAGTTTCTTTTCTTGGCCATCTTCTATCAGAAGAGTTAGAAAGCAGCAGGACCTATATATTATTTAGCAGCTTAAAATAAAGATCTCACATTATAGTGTTAATTATTAATATTTATACAAGTATATTTTATTGTAGAAATGTCACTGTAAATCATATCCTAATGTATGACACCTCCTGCTTACTTGAGTCAATTGTAAATCAAATACAATGTGTTCATTACTACCGCCAAATGTAAGACAGGTCTATTATGACATCAAGTCTAAGTTAGAGCAATTCTGTTATGATTATGCCAAATGTAAGCCCTTATCTAATTGAGGGTAGCAGGATTTTCAAATAAATCTTATTCTTGTTGCTTTGCAGGTTCTTTAGTCAGAGAGACCAAAGCAGTGCTGAGGAGGCTTAGAGAGATATACCTTATATATCTTTTTATTGTACACCTTTGGAAACTGTAGGGCCAAGTTCACACTTAAATCTATCTGCATAGCCCAGGTTTGCCTATCAGTTTCATTAGTTACTATTCGGCTTCTCCTGCTGTCTCCTCTCTGTCTGCCATTGCCTGCTCCACTTCAAAAGATCTGCTATCCATTCAACCTGTAAGCTCCTATCTTCATGGTCTGCTATGTCTAGGGACATAGAACAAAGCTGGCATCATGTCAAATTTAGGACATATATATAAGTATTACCAAGTATGAACTTATATAATGATAGCTGCTTCCAGCTTTCCCCCAAATAAGGACTATGCATCTAGACTAAGTGACTATCTAAATATGGACTTATCTGGTCAAGCTGAACCACTGTGATTAATGGAAATTAATATCCCAACTCAGGCCAAATGGTTTAACCTTGACATTTCATCTTAATAGATAAGAGACCTATGTAAATTTAGTTAATGTGAATCCTTTAAATAAATGATTTAAAATAAGTAGTTTTCTATCTTTCCTAATGCAAGATCCTGAAACAACATTTACTATATTTTAGTTATATTTTCCCATGAAGTCTTCTTTGACTTGACTATAAAGTGCCAGAAGTTTAGAAAAGTAGGTTAAAGTCAGGTTATGAAGGGCTTTAAATGCCAAATGGGAATTTTTATTTAATCTTAGAGGTGAAAGGAAACCTGGGGTATGAGTAGTGAGGTGACAGGATCAGACTTGTCCTCTGGGGAAAAACCAATTAAGAGACCTTTTAAGTGAGAATTGATGGGGATGTGAATTGGGGGTAGGTGGCCATATGAGTAGCGAGAAGTGAACAGGTAGGAGAGAGGTTATAGAGATAAAATTAGCAAGATTTAGCAACTTTTTAGATATGTAGGTTGAGGAAATGTGAAGAATCAAGGATAAAATACTTAAAATGACCACCTGTGGGGCTGAGGTAGGGTACTGTGGAGTGCAGGAATTAGAGTTGTCAACAAGGGAAAAGAAAGGTTTAGGAGAGTGCTCACTTTCTATAGCTCCATAGAAAGTGATGGAGTAATAGGAAGTTTTGGTCAGCTATTGGTATATTAGAGCTAGAAACTTGATATTTTTAAGAAGAAAAATATCGTCAACCATGTACTGATGCCTATGATGGATGAGATACAAAGTTTAGATAAAATATTGTGCTTGCCCTCAAGAAGTTTATACTCTGTTATTTGGGGATAAGATTTATTATAACTGATCCAGTTATAATATAGTGTTCCATGAGTGCATCAGAGAGTTTCCCAAAACAGTACTGTGGAAGAAAGCTGATAACAAATAGGTGCATGTGGTGAAGAATTTGATTTTTATTTGTTAAATAATGAGGAGCATGTAAGGATTTTGAGCAGATGAATAACTTGGATCATACTCATACCTAAAGAAAATTAATCTGGCAGCTATTTGTAGGTTGAATTGGAGGAATCAAGGCTGGAGTTGGAATCTGGTTAGGAAGCTATTGTGATAACCCTTGGTAGAAGGTAAGGAGGGGACTGTGCTGGGGTGGTTGTCAGTGGAAATAGAAGAGAACAGATGAGAACATTATTAAAGACTTGGAAACTAATAGGATATAGGAAGAATCTCTTGTTAACATCTGAGAGATACTGGTTTAGATTCCTGTATCAACATTGTACCAATAAAATGATCATGAGGGGTGGCTAGGTGGTGTAGTGGATAAAGCACCGGCCCTTGAGCCAGGAGTACCTGGGTTCAAATCCGGTCTCAGACACTTAATAATGACCTAGCTGTGTGGCCTTGGGCAAGCCACTTAACCCTGTTTGCCTTGCAAAACCTAAAATAAATAAATAAAAATAAAAATAAAATGATCATGAGGAAAGATCACAAAAGAAGTGCAGAACATAGGCAGAGGTGGAAGAATGGAATTTTCTCCACTTCATTATCTTCCTTATGTGATATTATCGTTGTCATTTAGTTTTTTACTTAATTCTTCTCATTACTAGAAAATTATTTTCTCTTCCCTTTCCTACTGAGGAAAAAAAAAACCCTTATAATAAATTTTGAAAGTCTAGCAAAGCTAATTCCTGCATTGACTGTATCCAAAAAGTATGTCTCAATTTGCACCTTCATTATCTTTTTTAAAAAACTGCACAAGCGCTTTGAAGTCCTAGGAAAAAAGTGCTATGAAAATAAAAGATTCTTTCACAAGATTTAATACAGACAGGAGCACAGAATAGAAATGTCCCTTTGCTTCATAGTTGCCAAGAATTAAGTGCTTGTAAACTTCAGGTGATGAAGTTTGGCTATGGGAGCTTAGTGGATCTTGCCAGTATAAATTTAGAGGCTTTCATTATAGCACCTTATTCTTGCTGAATAGTGCCTTTGTAAAGAATTTATTTATTTTGAAAGCAAAACATTCAAAACAAATGAACAGTATCCTTTTTGGGTGGTGGCTGGGAAGTGTGGGAGTTCGTATCAGACTTTTGATTAGAAAGAAACTCAGGGAAGAACCTCAATCTCTTTATAATTGAGATCCTTTGAAAATAGTGCAGTTCAGACTTTTTACCTTTATATTTTTTTGGCTCAGTTTAGTGAGAAAGTAGTAATAACTTTTAGTATGAATTTTCCCAAGATGCATAAATGTCTTTGCAAAACCCTCAAATAGGAAATATTCCTTTTGGAGCAACTGAAGGAAAAACAAATATTTACCAAAGTGCCTATCATTGTTTGTTCTTCCTACCTCTGTATTTCCATTAATAACTGTCAAAGGTTCCATTCAATGACTCAAGCAGACTTTGGAGTTCTCTATTAATTAGTAAGATCTTGAATTGGACTGCTGAAGCCTGTGTGGTCAGGTTTTTTGGAAGAAGCACATAATTTATTTTAATGCTGCTCTACCAATAATAGTGAAAGCTAATTAATGAGGCATAGTCATTAAAAAAAAATCTGCACCTGTTGTTTTAGTCTGAAAACTTTATTTTGGCTGCTGTTTTTAAATGGATTTTTCTAAGGGTATTTTGGTTTCCTTAATTTTCCATCCTCAAATTTATCAGCACTAAAAATAATGAAGTTTACACCAGTATTTTGATTTAATTTATCACATAATTAATTCCTGGGGTGGGCAGCTGTTTGAGATAGGGTCCCACAGAAGTGGAATTCTAGGAGCTGCCTTCTCTTTCTCTGAGACTGCTGAATTAAAGATAACTGGAAATCCAGAAACTGTTTGGGGTGAGCTGTTTATAATTGAAGCTCTCATTTTGGGATGCTTTGAGTAAGTACATTAACAACTATTTTGACCCTTTGTCCCTTAAGCTGCATTTCCAAGGCTTACCCTTCCTTCCTTCTATTGCTGTCAAACTGACTCTAAAGTTTTAATTCTCCTGTGAATTCCATCTAACCCCACTAGATCAAGGCTTACCCCTATAGTACTTTAGCTATACATGTGAGCTCCCAAATTAAATTTCCTCTTTACCTGATTCTCTAGCCATAAATGAAATACCTTGCTTTATGTACTCTTCTAAGTAAGCTTCCTACTCACAGAATCATAAAACTTCAAAAGGAATATACCCTATCTAGCAAAGATCTCTGCCATATAGAGTGCAGTCATCTGCCTTAGCTTGAAATCCTCCAATGCCTCAGAACTTCCTAAGGCATTCTATCTGACTTTGGCTAGGTCTGATTGTTAAGAAAGTTGTTTTTTTTTTAACCGTAGGTTTAAATTTGCCTCTTCTGCACTCCTAGTTGTGCCTTCTAGAGCCAAGCAAAATATGTTTAATCTTTTTACATAGAACCTCCCCCTTTTTTGTCCTTTTTTCCCCCTGCTCCATATATTTTGTTTTTAAAAAATAAAATGAATTCAAAGTTAGAGATAATTTATGCTATCAATTTACATAAGGACAGGATAGTTAATTCACTCACTATGTGCCTAAGACATTTAAATCTACACCTTTGTTAGAGGTAATATAGGGTATATAGTAGTATAGATTTAGGGTACCTTATTGGTCACTTAGTTTTATAGATCAAGAAACTGTGGTCCAAGTCTCTGCCTTGAGGCAAACAGCTAGTAAGTGTCTGGCCAGATTGTATTCAGGAAGATGAGTCTTCCTGACTCCAGACCTGGCACTCTATCCACTGAGCCACCTAACACTTCCCTGGAGTCAGGAGATCTAAGTTCAAATTCAGCCTTAGCTGTTTACTAGCTGTGTGATTCAGGGAAAGTTACTTAATCTTGTTTGTCACAGTTTCTTCATCTGTAGAAAGAGCTGGAGAAGGAAATGGCAGATCACTCCAGTATCTTTGTCAGGAAAATCACAAATGGGGTCACAAAGAGTTGAATGTGACTGACATATGAACATTATGTGTGTGTGTGTGTGTGTGTGTGTGTGTGTATATATGTTGCTTTGAGATGAAAGCTTGAATTGTGCTTAAGTAAATATTTATTTTTAAAATAGTTTTTATAAAAGATTTTTAAATGTCATTTTTTATCTCCTCTTTCAGAGTAGTATTCCTTACAAAAAGGAATTTTTAAAAAAGGGTAAAATTCAGTTATATGCACTGAATTAAAGGCATAATTACCCCACCCCTGCAAAGAAGGACAGGGGAAGGGAGAAGAATGAGATTAAAGAAGGCACCTTATACCTCACTCTCTTGAAGTAATGAGAGTATAACCATACTTTCATAGAGGAGCAGATTATTAAAAATAGACTGCTTTTGATTAATATGAGCTTAAAGCTAAGCAGGAATTCCTCTTATTAAGAATTCTGACTAGCACAGGAGATTATAAGAGTTATTTAGCTGATTAGCCTGATTGTTAGCAGCTGAACTGCATCAAAGTTAAAACTGGCCTTGGAGTGGCAGCTGCATTCTCTTTCAAGGCTGTAAAGGTGAAGTCTAAGGGAAAATGGAAAAAAAAGTATTATTTTTCAATTGATAAGAATTGACTGAACTGTTGAACTTGGTGTCAGAAAAGCAGAAATCAATATTTGATTTTAGTGACTAGGCAAGAAATCAGCATAAATAAGTGCAATTTCAATGTTTCAGATAATAAAATGGAAAATTATGAAAGTTGAGAGTGCAGGTATAAAGTACTTGCATAGCAAACTTTCTGTGATAAAACAGTGTTTACATTAACTTTTCAAGCTTAAAAGGCTTTTAAAGTTTCAAATCAGAAAAGAAGCATATTAATGTGATATTTATTAACATTTTTGTTTCTGGACAATGAATACAATCAGGGTCCTATGTAAGGATCAATATCTCTTTGGGTCTCTTGATCCTAAAGAGTCTGCCCCAGTGGGTCTACCAGAGTACTTCGAATTTCCTGATTATCTTAATTTTAGAAAAAAAGGGAATAAAGAAAGCCATGTGGAAATGTAGATAAATGTAGATGTTACCTGAAAAGGATAATACATAAAGCAATTATTATCATTTTAATTCAAATTAATCATACATATTGTTAATCAGAATTTTGAGGGATTGGAAATGGATACATTTTGACAATAAAGTATCAGAAAAATTTGGAGTACAGGAACCACATCGATTGGGAAAGGGATCCTTAAGCATCAGGATGTTGAGGATTTAGAAATGATGTGGAGATTAATGATAGGGCATAGGTCTTTGAAAAGAAATATTTTTTTTTGGTTTATATGTGTCCAGATCCTAGGTATTAGCTGAGAAGAATAGATGGATATGTTTCTGAAGACGCAAACTTATTTTTGCACAATGCATTTGATGATTGCCCTACATTTATTTTCTTTTTCTTTTTTCTTTTTTGCAAGGCAATGGGGTTAAGTGGCTTGCCCAAGACCACACAGCTAGGTAATTATTAAGTGTCTGAGGTCGGATTTGAACTCAGGTCCTCCTGACTCCAGGGCTGGTGCTCTATCCACTGTGCCACTTAGCCACCCCGATTGTCCTACATTTTCAAAGGTGACATGGGGGGGGGGTGATACCTTGACAAGCACACATGAATTGGATATTTGAATGAGAGGGTGCTGTGCTAAGGTCACCAGTCTCACTTTCTCTTCCAAAGTCATCTGGGTTCATGAATCAGGATGGATGACTGGAGACAGCCCTGGATGCAAGGCAATCAGGGTTATGTGACTTGCCCAAAGTCACATAGCTTGTAGGTGTCAATTGTCTGAGGCTGGATTCGAACTCCTGTTCTGACTCCCAAAGCCTGTACTCTATCCACTGTACCACCTAGCTGCCCCCATGATGCATTTAGGATAACAGGGAGCCATGGAGTAATGTTTATCATGTACTAACACAGGGATGCCAGCAGATCCTAGTGACTAGGGCCCCATTCTGAACTCTTCATCAGATGGACTAAACAGGAATGATTGGGGACAAATTTATCCTATTATAATTACACAACTTTTAAAATTCTGCTTGTGAGAGCAAAAATTTCAGAGAACCATTAGTTAACTATAAAAATATCTCTTGACAGGATTACTTTTTGAGTCTATCAGAAACTACCTCTCCTGATATATATATATAGTTAAGATGACTAAAATGCCTTTTCTCCCCTTAAATATTAAGTAACTTGTTTTTGAAACAAAGGGTTTTATTTGATTTAAGAGTTCCTACATTTAAAGTGGGTATGGCTAAATTTTAGAGTATCAATTGTTTGAATAAAGTCAAGTAACCTAATTTTCCCTATAAGATGCAAAATACCTCTAACAGAAACATTCATTTTCATTTCTTTAAGTGTTATGTTAAAGTCTTAGTATACTTCTTGAATACAAATTGCTGATGCAACATTTTCAATCACATGATGTATTTTCAAAGAACAAATTCAGTTGGTATCTATATTTTTAAAAAAGATTATTCCCTGAAAGAGCTGTCCCCATAAACACAGTGCATAGTATAGTAGATAAAAAGCTGACCTCAGAAAGACCTGGGTTCAAGTTCTACCTTATTATACATACTGAATGTGTGCCACTCACCAAGACACTCAACCTCTCATTGCAACTCTTAAATTGCAGAGCAACTATCACTCTGCTTTTGTAGAAAGTTTTTTTCCCCAGCAGTTCTCTTTAAAAAAGACATCATAAATTTGATTTAAAAATATTGTACTATCTTTGAATAGATTGTAACAAACCTAAAAATTAACATAGAAATTTAGTAGCTTATCATTTCAGGAAAATTTACTTCATGATTAGAAAGTTAGTTTGCTTGAGTCTGAATTCTTTGCTCAAGTCAAAAGTTGTATTGGAGTGTATCATCAGAAAATCAGAAACAGTAGTGATTTATGTAAAGTGCTTTGAGCTCTATAGATGAAAGCAATGTTGACATGTGACTTTTCAAGAGTTACACCAGATCGAGTTAGTCAGTCAGTGTTTATCTTTTTTAAAAAATTGTCTTAAACCTCTAAAAGAATTTATACAAACTAGGCTTCTAGTCTTTGTTTTACACAGTCTCACAAGCCTAGTGCAAGTTATAGGATGTAATAGTTTATTACAAATTAAGAGCTCTAATCATTAATCATACTAGTCATTCTTTGTGCCAGCTTTTAAAAACAATTTTCCTTGATATTCTAAGTTTCTTTTTTCTGTTGCCCATCAGAACTAAGATATTTGGCATACCTTGGAGTTTCACCATAATTAGTTCCTTAGGATCAATGTCTGTGTTACAAATTATGAAGCATGCATGATATGATTTCTCATGGGAGAAGATTCTCTCCTGTTATAGCATACCAGCATTAAAGATACACTTTCCATCGTAAGTGCTTATTTGGCAGTAGTTTGGCAGTTGAAACAGTCTTGGTCATCTATGTTCACTGATTTGGCACAGTTTAGTTTGTTGATATTCATAAAAATTGCTTGTTGAACCTTTTTTTTCCCCCTAGGTGGAACTTTTCCTTCTCCTTTTGTTAATGATGTTCCTCTATTCTCATTCTTCATTCCCCTGGCTATTGTTACATTGTAGATGTGATATTATCTTATACCTGATTAGTTGTTTCATAGCAGAACAAAAACAGGCTCCTAGCATAATAGAGTAGAGGAGACTGAGGGCTCCTTAAACAGATGAGTTCTATGTCCTGTATTTTAGTTAGTCATCTTCTATACTTTCCCCTAGCCTCCTAGCATAATAGAGTAGAGGAGACTGAGGGCTCCTTAAACAGATGAGTTCTATGTCCTGTATTTTAGTTAGTCATCTTCTATACTTTCCCCTAGCCTCCTTTGAAATGGACCCTAAATGTTGCCAATAAAGTAGGTATTATTATCTTAATTTCTCCATATAATTATATTAAGTTCTCCAAGTTCTGTTTTTAGTGTCTTCTCTAAATCTTCCACCTTCACTTGTCCCTATCCTAGTCCCTTAGAGTTATGAAAAAAAATTTTTCATTAGATTTTTGAAGAGGAATCTAGCAATGTGGAAGGAACTGTACGTTTTGTTTAACTCAGCAGTCTCATTTCTGAGACCATAGTCTAACTCTGTAAATAAAAAATATTTTTAGCTACTTTATTTGTTCTAATACTGCCTAAATTGTTGGCTGTTGTTACCAACTCTTGCCTTCCTTGCATCTCATATCAATCAGTCATATCCTTTTTAGTTCTGCCTCTATAACAGTTTTCTCAGCTTTATTCTTTCAACATAAATGGTCATCACTGTTTTCCAAACCCTCATCACCTCTCATCTGAAATATTTCATTTGCTTCTCCCTACTCCCAGTCTATCTCCTCTTGAGTATCTCCTCATAACTGCCAAAATTATAGTGCTCCCTTACTTGGCTAATGGCAATGGTTCCCTCTTGCCTCTGAGATTACATATAGAGGCTTTCACAATTTGATCAGCCTACCTTTCCAGTCTTATTGTATGTTATTCTTCTTTTTTAAATTTTATTTTATTTTTCCAATTACATGTTAGGAAACTTTTTCAACATTCATCCACTTCCATATTTATAAGTTATACATTTTCATCCTCCCTCCCTTCCCACCTTTCTCCCATCATCAGGGATTTAGTTTGATAAAAGTTGTGCTTGCACATTTGGGTTTTACATGTTTACATATTGCTCATTTGTGTATGAGGAATTAGAACTAAGGGAAATGAAAGAAAATCATGGGATAGGAAGAAAAAACACAAGAATAATTTTTGAAAAGTAAGTATAATATTCATTCAGATTCTGTTGAGGTTTTTGTTGTATTGTTTTCTGCTTTTCCCCCCTCCGGATATGGATAGTATTGTCTATATCACCGATCACTTTACTTTTCTTTCCACACTTGATGTTTCAGTCAAACTGGACCTGCCCCTATCACATGACATTCCCATCTTTTTACCTCTGCATGGGCAATCCCCTTTAAGTAGAATGTTCTCCTTTCTTATCTGTCCCTTAAGAGAATTCTAGTTTCCTCCAAAACTCAGCTGAAATACCACTTTTTATACTAGGAATCCCTCTTCCTCTCCTCAGTTGCTATTCCCTTCTCCCAGAAAAGACTTTTTGTATCACATTTAATTTTCTTCATAGATGTTTTTTTCCCTAAATAGAATGTGATCTCTTTTAGGGTATTTTCATTTTTGTCTTGGTGTTCTCAGTTACTTAGCATGATTCTTGCATATAGTTGGAGCTTAATAGATGCTTATTGAATTGCATACATTTTGGAATATAGATATATGAAAATATTATTGATTAATATAATCTCATATTGAGATATCTGAGGTCAGATTTGAACTCAGGTCCTTCTGACTCCAGGGCCTGTGTGCTACCCATTGTGCCACCTAGCTGCCCCGGCAATAAAACTTTAAAGTACACAAATAGATTTAGGAAGGCCATAGAACAAAAACATGCTGTTTTGTCAGCATTTTATATTGTTTTCTATAAAAGTGTAAATAGTTTAGATTTAAATATTTTATTTGGGGATTTATTTCATACTTTAATTATATTTCATTTAATCAATAAACATTTATTATATGCCAACTTAATATATGCCAGACTCTATACTAAGTGCTACAATTTTTTGAGTATTATTAAGATTATTTTTTATCAGACCTGTGATTTTCATAGGGAATATCTGCTAACACAAATCAGTACCTGCTCTGCTTTGTTACCCTCTTAGAGAGTTTCCTTGAGAACAGAGAAATTAAGTGAGTTGGTCAGGTCCAGTAGCCAGTTTGTGTAAGAGACAAAAACTCTTAACAAGTCTTCTAATTCCCATGACTGACTTTATTTCCACTATGATATATTATCTCTCATTATAAGGATTATAATAATAGTTGTTTCTGCATTAACATTTTAAATGAATGCTATTATTACTTCCCAGCTTTGGATCCTAGGAAAATTTGTTGCATTGGAGGGCATGTGAGTCAGCTAGGAGCTGATGTTAGGAAAAAATACTGTCCTAAGAGAATGGGTATAGCCATTCCTACAGCTGGATTTGAGGGAACTTGAAATGTGACGGGAGAGGTAGGTCCTTTAATTCCAGCTGACTAAAAAAATTGAATTGTGATATATTCTACATGGTATTTTCCTTGCTTTTAATAAAATCTTATTTCTTGTGACTTGCAGGTTGATTTTTGGGAACTAGAAAAACTAACAATTAAGAAAACAGTTTTTTTTTCTTCTTCTGATGAAGAAGGTGAGGGCAATACTGCTGCAAGTCATTGTTATCCTTAGCTTACTTTTTCACAGAATCACCAACTAGATGTAACATTTTTATTTTGGTTTATTCTGGCTTCATTAGAATAATAATAATAACTAGCATTTATATATGTATGGTACCACATAGTCTGGGAAAATCTATTATTATAAACTTTGAAGAGCATTTTACAAATACAATCTCATTTTATTCTCACAACAGCCCTGGTTGTTTGGTTTTTTTAAATCAGTGGAAGGTACTTTTATTATCCCTATTTTATAGAAGAAAAAATTGGAGTAAATGGAGGTAAGATCAACTTGCTGAGGGTGACAGAGTAGTTGTCTGAGACTGGATATGAACTCAAGTCTCCCTGATTTCATTTTGAACACTCTTTGTACTGTACCACCTAACTCTCTAAAAATTTCTGCTGTCCTTGGGGTATTGGAAAAAACATCTACAGCTCAGTGATACCACAAGAATAGAGGGACTTATCAAAGTTACCCATTATAATTAGATAGAATCTTGGAAAAGACTTTAGCTATCTAATCTTATCATCCTGTGTGCATGAATATACACTAAAAACGACTGAGAGTGATTAACTTCTGCTTGAAGAGATGGACGAATGCATCTTTTGATACAACTCAGTTCATTTTGGGGTACTTCTAATTTATATTGGACTAAATTTTTTGAGATCTCTATATTGCCTTGAAATCTGCTTTTCTGTTATTTATATACTCCTTGATACTAGTTTTTCCTTTTTTAACTTCACAAAAATAAGTATATTCTGCTGCAAAACTTCATCAGGTTTTATTATTTTTGGAGATGTAGTTAATGTCCATTCTATGTCTTCTTTTGTCTTGGCTATCTCTGGTTCTTTCAACTGATCTTCACAGGACCTGGTTCCAAGACTCCTCATCATCCTAGCCTCTTTCCTGGATCCTGTGAATATTCGTTCTGAAGGTCTCTTTTTAAAATGAGGAATCTGGAATTGAACACAAGAGTCCAGGTGGGATCTGACCAGGGCATGATAGTGTGGGATTATAATCTCCTGTGTCTGGAAAAGAAAGATGCATTTCGAGACAAGTTGGTTCATTTGCCCAACGCCAGCAGATATTTCTCAAGACCTTTCTAGTCATTATTTTACTGGTTATTTTTGAAGGCAATAATAGCCAAATTTCTGTCCAAGTTCTGGACTGCAAAGTGTCCTTGTAGTCAGTCTTTTTTTTCGTTGCACCAAAGTTCAGACCCAAATGTCACTGAATATCTGAAATGGATAAAGTTTGACCCAAATCTTGGAAAAGCTGAATATAGACAAACATATCGTAAACTTCATTGCTTTTTTTTTTGCATTAAACTTTTTTACTTTGATGCTCTTAAACTTTATGTATTCACATATTGTAATATTTGAAGACTTTCCCTTCTGCCAAGATAACATGTTACTCCTTTTTATAATAATGGATATTCATAATTTAATTATGATTTTTAAATTTGAATAAAATGGCATAGATAATTTTAGTTTGACCAGAGGCCCAATTTTCCTTCCTATCCCCCAGGCTTCTCTTCCCCTACCCTTCTGGTATTAGGGAGAGATGAGAAAACTACTTCTGGTAGCTTTTGTAGCCTGTCCTAACCATCTTCTGTCACTCTTAACTTCTGTAATTTTTGTAATATTTGATAACATGAATATTGTTGGAGAGATCAAGTCTATTGTTTCTGTATATTCCTCAGTGGCTATCCATGATATGTACACAATAAATTCTGAATGAATATTTGAATGGTCAAATTTTCATATTATCTGATATCAAAATGGGGAGAGGGAAGGGAGGTTTACATATTTGCCCTAAGTTCTTTAATTTGTTATTTGTAATTCTGCATGTATTACATTCACTCTATCTTAACAGCTTTAACTTTATCTGCTAGTTTCCTTCTACCCTGTAGTAAATAATTCCTTGGCAAAATTACTTTTTAAAGCACTGGCCCTGGAGTCAGGAGTACCTGGGTTCAAATCCAGTCTCAGACACTTAATAATTACCTAGCTGTGTGGCCTTGGGCAAGCTACTTAACTCCATTTGCCTTGGGAAAAAAAAAAAAAACCTTAAAAAATTACCTTTAATAAGAATTGCTGATATCAAAAGCATCTTTGTTTAGTTGGTGCATATAGTGCAGAAGGATTGTAGCTAGTTAGAAAGGCAGTAATTAATATGCGGAAGGCATTGGCTTCATTATGATAGAAATCTGTTTGTTAGGTGGAAACTTGACTGTGTAGGCTGATATTTTCTTGCAATATAAAGACTTGTTTGTGCCTGACATGTTTAGGATTAGGTTAGGTTCTGGACCACTTCTTGTTTCCATTCTAGGATCATTCAGAAGTTTGTGAGGAATAGGATGGGTATTTACTCTCTTTTTGGTTTAATATTTTAACCTGTACCTATGCTAACATTATTAGTTCTAAAGGTTTTTAGACTGCTCAAATATGCTGCCAAACTTTTAACAAGTTCTTATCAATCCAGGACCAAAACACACAAGCAAAGCACTATATAGCATTATTATGAGGGTCTTTTTTTATAAGAATTTTTGTTCAATTTAGCAGAGATTCTTGTAGGGAAAGTTAACCAATGTGAAAATAAATGTGTTTGCCAGTTCCAGTGGTAGCAACACATGGAAATCAATGGCAAAACTTTCCATAAAGTTAGTTCTAGATATGCCTTAAAGTATTTAAATCCAAACCAGTTCCATTGAATGGAAATTTAGTGATTTTTTTTTTTAGGTTGATTTTTTTTGGCCCATGAAGGGTGTAGGGGCAGGGTGTGGCCTCAGGAACTCTTTCTGTCACTCCCTAACCACTGGCTTGGATTTTTAAGTGTCTAAGGAAAATATAAACTTTAAAAAATTTTAGGGAACAGAGAATAACATTGGTAAGTAGATTCACAGCTAAATAAAAATTGTAAAAGATAAAAAGATATTCAAATATTAATAAAACTACTTTTTAAACCAAAGCTATTTTTAAATCAAATAATAATAAAGGGCATTTTAAAATCAATGTCTGACTCTCTTTGGTCTGGTCTTTATTTAGTCACATGGGAATCATTTATTTTGAATGAATGAATAATGAAGCAGCAATTAGAACTCTTTATTTAGCTTCTTCTGGCCAGTAAGAAAGGGGGAAAATTGGTTGCCTTTGTAACTGTTCCAAATCCAATGTTTCAGGACTCCCTAATTTCACCTACTTTTTTCTCAAATCTTTGAATAATCTCATGTTTTAAAGAGATTAAACAAAGACTCTTTTGTGATTTTAAGGGGTAAGGTAACCTTACAAGTTAAGGGCTAAACCAGTGAGAACCCTTCCAGAGCTACTTTCCTCAACTCCTACTTGTACTGGGAGGTTGAATCTTCAGAAAGCAGGCAACTGTTATTGTTTAACCCTCTTGGCTTGCCTCAGTTCTTCAACCTATACTTTCTTTGGTTTCTGATTGGTACCAAGAGTACATCTCTGAACCCTAACCCAGAATTTTAGACTCTAGTATTGAGATATAGAAAGAAGTCCAGATACAGACAGAACCAGGGACCAGACATTCAAAGTTACTGCCCTATGTAAATTGAACCTTTTTTTGTCCAAATAGCATTGATTTAATTTATTATTGTTTGCTTTGAAAATATAATTTGAATTCAAAATATTTTTTGAAAATACCTTTTGGAAATATTTTTGCAGGTATCCATGAACTTTCCTCTAGAAACTCCTAAAGGAATAGGTACTTCATTTTAGAGTCCCTGGTTTCTTTCAACATTTAGTTCACGTGCCATTTCTTACACAAGGTCTTTTTTGATTTCTCCTCCCCCCTTTCCCATTTTGTATTTTTAAAAATATATTTTGTATTATTTGTGTACATATTCTCTCCCCTGACAGAATATAATCTCCTTTTCATTTTTATGTCCCCAGTTCCTGGCTCAGATGCCTATAGGCTGATTGAATCTTACAGACTTAAAGATCAACAGTTTTCTATGAAATAGATCCTTTTAGTTAGATTTCCCATTATGAAATCAAATTATTTTGCCTTGGAAAAAAGTTACCTTATGCAGGTAATAAAATTTCATGTGAATCTTTAAGGTTCTATAATTTCAGAAATTCCATCATTGGTCTTTGACTTAATAATTCACTAGCTAGTCAAAACCACACCTCTTTATTTTACCAGTTCTCTTAAAAAAAAAAGAACAACAAGATAAATCTTGGAGAGGTGCCTAAGGCACATCAAAATCAGGAGATCTGCCCAGAGTGAAGAGCCAGAAAGTGACAGAAATGGATTTACACCCAAATCTTCTGGCAACAAGCCTGATACTCTGTACATTATGCCAAAATCTCTTTTTAACATTTTATTTAAGAATAGATTATATAGGATTAATCTGTTTTTTTAGAGTCATAGAGAAGCAATTCAATTAAGTAACATAGCCTGTAGATGTTTCTGGGGGAGCAAGGTCTAGACAGGAGCTAGCTAGAGAGCAGTATGAGATCAGGCAGAAAAATGTAGTTTTATGTGAAACTGATAAATTTCAGTTAAGTTACAATTAGAGACTGTTAATATATCAAACTGGGTAGATTGATGTCAACAGACAGATAACTTCCCCCCGGAGTAAGGAAGAATCAGAATTCAAATCTAACTTCAGATTTACCAACTCTGTGCCTTAATTTCCTCATCTGTAAAAAAGAAAATAGCAAACTACTCCATTATCTTTGCCAAAAATACCTCTAATGGAGTCATAAAGAGTTGGGCATGATTGAAACAACTGAACAACATTACATCAAACAGATATTGATCCTGACAGAGTTGTTGGGTTTTTTGGTTTTTCCAAGGCAATGGGTTAAGTGACTTGCCCAAGGTCATATAGCTAGGTAATTATTTAGGGTCTATGGCTGTATTTGAACTCAGATCCTCCTGACTCCAGGACTGATGCTCTATCCACTGTGCTATTTAGTTTCCCCCTGACAGTTTTGATGTTGGATTTTAACTGATTATGGGAATTCAGTTATCCAATTCTTTAAGCTCCTAATTTTTTCCTGTGAATTTTATGTTGTGAGATATACCTGTTAATTGTGAGTATACTGGACTGTCTTCTAATTCTATTTCACTTGGAAAGCTAATCATCTTTCTTGGATTCAGCTGTCATCTTTATGTAGATAATCCTTGGATTTTTATCCACCTCTAACCTTTTCAGCTGCCTATAGGACATCTCAAACTAGATGTTCTGTAGATATCTTAAAGTCAGCATGTCTAAAACTGAACTTGTTAGATTTTATCTTCCTTTCTTCTTAACTTTCCTATTATGCCAAGGGTTCCACCATCTTCACACCACCCAGGTTTGCTACCTTAGTGTCATTGATTCCTTACTTTTTTTGCTATCCCTCATATTAAATTTGTTGTGAAGGACTGTTGATTCTATCTTCCTAACCTTTGTCATATACACTCTTTTCTCTTCTTTATCACTGTCACACCTCTCTCTCTCCCCTTCACCCAAGGCTCCCATTACCTCATGCCTGGACTATTGCAATAATCTGCCAACTGGTCTCTCTGCCACCAGTCTCTCCACTCCAATCTCTTCTCCACTCTGTTGACAAAGAGATCTTCTTATGATGCTAGTCTAACCATGTCACCTCTGCAATTTAATAAATTCCACTGCCCTTCATAACCTGTCCTTTCCATCCTTCCATACACTTTAAATTCACCACAGACACTCTTCTGTTCTTTGTTCAAAATATTCCATCTTCTGAATCAGAACATTTACTGTAACTATCCCCCATGCCAGTATTGCTCTCCTTTCTTATCTCTGCCTCCTGATTTCTTTCAAGTTCCAGTTAATATCCTACCTTTGAAATGAAGTCTTTTCTGATCCTCCTTAATTCTAGTGCCTTTACTGATTATCTCCAATTTATCCTGTTTAAAGTTTGTTTTTACTTAATTGTTTGTATTTTATCTCTTCCATTTAACTGTTTCTTGAGCTGGGTCTATTTTATGCCTCTTTTGTATTCCCAGCACTTAGTACAGACTATAGCAAACAGTAGACACTTGATAAATATTTATTGACTGATAATGTAGATTTCTTTGATATTCACCACTATCCCATCCTGCCTCCAACTTCAACCTGTAAAATAGTTTACAAATAGTAGTTACTTGATAGTCTTATTGACTGTTAGACTTCCTAAATAAAAGAAATGTTAAAAATGAAATGTTCTCTTAAAAACTATCAAGAAACCCAATAGAAAAAATTTTTTTGTTCAAGTACTGAGATTTTTTGAGGTATTTGATAAAAAAGATTTGCCTTAAATAATATAAAGAATGTGATCAAAAGATTAAATTGTGACTGGATTAAGTTATTCAACATTAATTTAATACTGTCTGTCTTTTAAGTTTTTAATCTCTTGTAATTGTGTGGTATTACATGCTTGCTCTTAGGCCAAGCCATTTTTAATTTCATCTTTGAAGTGGTAAGAGGATAGATATTCTTTTCTTCCTTCTTCCCCTCCCTCCCTCCACCTTCCTTCTTTCTCATTTTTTCTTTCTTTCTGTTATGTTCAATGTAGAAGGGAAAATAGACTTCAAGATCTTTTTATTCTCCCTTGAGATCCAAAAGAGAACTTTGAATTGTAAATTGACAGTTGCCAACTATTACCTATAAATCATTCCTAAGGTTAAGATTTGTATTTTCCTTTGTTTTTACTTATGATAAGATTTTAGATCTAGAGTTAGAAAAGAAACCTCAGAATTCATCTAGTCCAGCTTTCTTATGTTACACATAAGTAATTGAGGTCCAAGGAAGGACAATCCAAAGTAGTAACAGAGGTAGAATTTGAACTCGGGTCCTCTGACTCCAAATCCCTCTTTCATTCCCTGCCTCATACTACTTCCCATTATTATGATTATCCTGTAAACTTGATATCTAAAATATGATTGCTTGGGTTGTTGTACCTCTTTGTTTTGTTGCAGGTGCTTTCACATCCATTGTGAAAATCTATTGAGATAGGGAGATAATTCAGTGGATGGAGTGCTGTTGCTGGAGTTAAGCTCCAGACACTAGTTGTGTGTTCTTGGTCAAGTCCCTTAATACCTGTCTTAATTTTCTTAACTGTAAACTAGGAATAATAACAGAACCTGCCTTCTCAAGTTATTATGGAGGTAAAATCAGATTAAATTTGTAAAGCATTTTGTAAATATCATATAAATATGAGCTATCTAGTGTTTCTATTATTACCATTTTCTCATTTGTTCCTGAAAACAGTGTAAAGTAGGTAGAACAAGCATTGCTTTCTCCATTATAAAGATGACTAAGCTGAGATACTGAGGTTAAATTTGAAACTATATCGCTTGTTAGTGTTAGAACTGAGGCAAAAATTAATATTGTAACACACTCCTATATCTGGGAGTATTTGAAGACATCTATAGGACAGGAAAACAATCTACAATATAATAATAAATAATAATAAACTAATAGATAATTCTGAATTAAGATAATTCATTACTTTGTCATCTAAGACTTTATATTGTTCATTCATTTATTCAATCAACAAATAACCTACTGCTTGCCTAGCTTCAATAATTGAGTATTACCATATTGATTGCAAGATTATGTAGTACAGAGTCCCTTAAGGAGCTAACAGTCTTGTGAATCATTGTCTTGTTCTACAAGTTTTTGATATTGTGTTGAAATCTGCCACCCTACAACTCTGACCCATAGATTACAGTTCTGCCCTCTGGAGCTACACAGACTGGTGGAAAAGAGATCATGTGGTATAATTGGATTGGGGTTGAAGAGCTAATTTGTGACTTTGGGCAAGTCAATTAACCTCTCTCAGTAAGTTTTCTCGTCTGTAATAGCCTTCTATTTTTGGAGCAGGTCTCTTTTAGGTTAAACAATCAGTTAAAATTATGCTATCTCCTTCCTTTTCTATGAGATAACTCCTGCTATTACATTTTTGTTAAAAAATTAAATGACTGACAGTAGCTAGTTAGTTGAGTTTTGCCATGAAAAACTGCGGAGGTAGTGCTCTAGCTGAAGAAGTAATAAGAGAAGATGGAAGGCTGGACTTTATAGGGCATTAAAAAACATGCATTCCCGCCCCCTCCCAGTAACTATGAGTAGTGAATTAAGGACTCTTTCTAGTTCAATGGCCACTTATTTATCCTGTAGTAAACTATTGAAGCCTAAATCTCAGATCTCATCACTTAAGCTTTTTGTGGTTATTCTCTTGTCCTTTCAGCTCCACTACCCACATTCTTAGATTTAAGTCTTGAATTGATTGTACCCTCCCCCAAAAAAACACAATTCTTCCTAATGGACAGGTCTGAATAGAATACAAACTGCTTAGCCTGGCATTCAAGGCCCTCTGCTATCTGGCTTTCACCCACCTTTCTAGCAGTTTCATATTACTCCCCTTCATATGCTGCATGCTGTCCAATTTGATCACTCATCTATTCTTCAAGCTTAATATGCAGTCATATATTTACACAAGCTCATCTTTGCCCATTGTAATTCTTCTTAATACAATATCATAAATCAATGACTGGAAGGGATCTGAAAGATCATCTACTTCAACCACCTTGTTTTGCATATGAGGAAACTAAATGCCCAAGTAGGTAAAATGATTTGCCTAAGTTCACATTGCTTAACTGTGGGACCTTGGGCAAGTCACTTAACCCTATTGCCTTTTTAATTTTTGTTTTTTTAATGAGGCATTGGGGTTATGTGACTTGCCCAAGGTCACACAGCTAGGTGATTATTAAGTGTCTGAGGTTGGATTTGCACTCGGGTCCTCCTGACTACAGGGCCAGTGCTCTATCCAGTGCACCACTTAGCTGCCCCCAAGAAATAATTAAAAAAAAAGAATTAGAACCCTGGTTCTCTGACCTCAAAAACAATGGTTTTGCATTGAGACTTACCTATCAGGAAGATTAGAGGAGTTCTAAAAGGACAGACAACGTCATGGATGTTTGGCAAAGGTGTTTTGGAAAGGGGAATCCCCTAAGCTAAATTAAAAATTTTGCCATTGCCATTTGTCATTAAAAAAAAACCCAAAACAACATAGCAACAACTCCCCTCCCAAAAACTGTT
Organism: Macrotis lagotis; assembly: GCF_037893015.1. Taxonomy (NCBI): domain Eukaryota; kingdom Metazoa; phylum Chordata; class Mammalia; order Peramelemorphia; family Peramelidae; genus Macrotis; species Macrotis lagotis. The sequence continues at coordinate 112,837,157 of NC_133662.1, forward strand.
CCCTTTGAGTAGAGAATGGTTGGTTGTTACAGTATTCAAATATGAATGAAATATTTTTTTTACTCCTTTTTGATATTTTCCCTTTAAGTCAGGCCACTTCCATTATCAAAAAAAAGTAATATTTGGAAAGAATTTTATTTTACTTTATATAATTTCAGTATAAAGGTTTCCCACTAGTTGAATTTCCCACCTGATATAAATACCACTTCTGTACCATGTGTTTTTCCTATGTCTAGGTTGGATGGAGGAGAGGTTAGAAAATGTCTGGTTTTGGTTTACTTTCTGGTGCTTTCCATTAGAGACTGTTGTGAATGGGAGGTTAGAAGCAAAAAAAATCACATCATCTTCATTTGTTTTCTTTGGCAATTGTAAAGGTGAAAATAGCAGACTCAGCAATGGAGATAGGTGCGACTTGTTGACAGTTTTCACAGAATGTTTAAATATTGCCATCCTTATGGGGGGGAGGGGAGCCATCACTGCTACCACCCTGTAGTGTCTAAAAACTCTCGTTACTCTTTGTGTGTATGTGTGTATGACAACTTAGTATCCTTTTCAAAATCTTTGAAATGACAACCACGACATTCTAGAAAGATTTATTTAATCCTTCCATATGAGCAGCTTCCTGTGGCAAAATAATTGATCCTTAGAAATGTTACTGTTGAGAGAAAACTGAGGTCCATGGTGTGGAGAGAGTTTGGAAAGAGTTCATGGATACAAGTCCTCATATGTTAACCAGGTATTACCATTCTTTTTTTTTCCTAAAATGATGGCTTAAAAAAAACAGGTTTATTGGCATACTGAACTATGGGATTGAACCTATTTTTTTTTGCCAAGTACAGTCATAACCATGGTATTACCTGAGTGGTAAACCGAAATGGGAGCATGGGTTGGTGACACTTCTGGTCTTAGCCAAAAAAAAAGAAAAATCGCTCAGCTCCTCAGTATTATCAGTTTAGGAGTACAGTACTAGGCTTAGAAGGTGGCTTCTTTTTAGTTTGAAGATTTTAAAAGTGTCACTGTTCTTACAGAAATTGAAAATATATTCTGGGTCCTGAGTATGTAAGAGGTGATGATAATGATTTTGCAATATTTTAGAGGGGTTTTTTGTTTTTGTTTTTGTTTTTGCAAGGCAGTGGGGTTAAGTGGTTTGTCCAAGGCCATACAGCTAGGTAATTATTAAGTGTCTGAGGCTGGATTTGAACTCAGGTACTCCTGACTCCAGGACCAGTGCTCTATCTACTGGCTACCTAGCCACCCCGATTTTGCAGTATTTTAAATAGATCTTTATGATAAAATAAATTGGCATTGAAGGGAAGAAAATTTTGAAATATTTCCTATGTTTGATCTATTTTACATTTATTTTTGATTAACAAGACCTTAGCAACATCTTACAAAAAGAAATATTTACTTTTTTCCCCCCAAGGCAATATGATTAAGTGATTTGCCCAAAGTCACACAGCTATGGAAATATTAAGTGTCTGAGATCTGATTTGGTCTGGACTCTTCCTGACTACGGGGACAGTACTCTATTATTCACTGTGCCACCTAGCTGCCCCCCAAATACTTACATTTTAAGTGCTAGTCTCCTTAGAGTGAATTTCCACTCATAAATTAATGTTAGTGAAATCTGAATGTTAACATCTAACATTTTCAAATGTTATAAATGGCTGGAGAATACTGAGACCAGAGTGATTAAAATGGTTTTTATTGAGATATCTTAACAAATTGACACACCTCTCTCATGGTGGGAGAGAGGGGCAGAGAAATCCCAACATACAAGCTCTTTTATGCTCTTTGAAAGACCTTGTTCCTGCCCCTTCATGCCAATCATAGGCAGGGATCACAAATCTTAATTGATACATTGGTTCCTATATATTTCCCCACCCTGCTCATTATACTAATGAGCAAGAACAGATAGATCTCTTTGAGCATGTACAAAGGAGAAGACTCTAGGTTACTGTTGACCAGTTAAAGACTAGTTTCTTCTAATCTAGTTTGTCATTTTTGGAATAGGATTAGAACTCTCCCAGTTTTGTTATGACTGGGGCCATTCCTTCATTGTAATGGATTTCAAAGGGGCCCCCTTCACACCCTGTGAAGACCAACTGTGCCCTTCATTCCTCACACAAAAATGTGAATTGGATTTATCCAGAGAGTAGTATCCGGGTCTACTAATGGAGCTGCCTTCCATCCTCTGATTTATCCTACCTCACTGTCTTCTCCTTATCAACAACAGTTAAAGAAGAAGAGTGAGGTCATTATAGTGGAGCTGACATCATATTTTGTACTCTCATTTCTGTCTGCCCTTTCAGGTTTTACTTGCCCTTCATTTTTTTCCCCCTTTCTGTTGGGGCAGAAATAGAGTTTAAAGTATGATTGTTTGAATAAATGTATAGTTTAAGAAGAAAATATTTACTTGGAAAAAATATAAAATGTTAAAAAAAAATTAGGGGCATGCTAAACCCCCTTAATTTGGTTCTAATAATTGGAAATTTTTTGACTGTATGCAAGGATATAATCAAAAATTTAGCATTACTAAAGAAAATTTTTATTAATTCATAAATAATAAGATTCAGAACTTGTGAAGAGATCGAGAAGTAATTTAATCCAATCTCTTCACTTTACAAAATGGGTAAAATGAGTTCATCCAGGCTCAATTTCTATGTTCTCAGAATAAAATTTACAGTTAAGAGCCAGTGAAAACCTTTTTTTTTCACCAATTACCCTGAATTTAATTTCCTTTTTTTTTGGTTCTATTTTTTTAGATCCCTTTGCACAGATTTGTATTTGTTATCAACAGTTATGGGGGTGAATGAAGAGCAAATTTGACTTTGTCCCAAGTTGCCAAATTCAAAGGGTACTTAGAGCACTTGCAATCTTTCAGCAGAATGGAAACTATTGAGCTTAGCAATTAAAATAGGAAGCTGCCAGATGGCAGATTGTGGGTAGCCACACTGCTGCCCTGTCCTACCTCAGCTTTGCACTCTACCCCAATGACTGTTTGCAGCACCCATCTACTAGTGTTTGAAAATCTGTCTCCTCTACCCTACTTGAGCCAGTGTAGCTTTCTGCCCTACTTCCCCTAAAGAAGTATCTTTTTCTGCTGCTTGTCTTGTGTGTGAAAACCTCTAATAAGGACTCTGGCTATCAAAAACAGTGTAGGTTAGTACTCTTAATATTCCAGGGAGAATGCTTAACTTACACAAGAAAATAAATTTTTTAAGAAACCTATGTTTATAGAAACAATTGATTGCTATGCTAACAGTTAAACATTTCTGTAACAATTTTACTATTAGGTCACACTTTGTTATCTGTGATTTAGTTATTTTCATTGATTCAGTTTAGTGTCCCTTCTAAACAGGCTGAATTAGAAAGAATTGTCCATATTATATTTTACTGCATATGCTGAAATATTTGGTGAATACTATTGACTTATTTTGTTGCCATCTTTTTTCTCTCTTTTACAGCTTGGGTGAGTTCTCTGTCCATGGGAATGATCTTTTTCTGCTGTCCTATAGTGAGTGTATTCACAGATATATTTGGATGTCGCAGAACAGCTGTTGCTGGGGCTGCTGTGGGGCTCATTGGACTTATGTCTAGTTCTTTTGTAAGGTAAGGAACCAATCTTCTCATATTTGATTGTCAATAACTGTTTGATATCCTAAAGTCACTCATTTATCCTCAGCAACTGCAAATCCGTTTTGGAATTTTGGATTTCATTTTTTTCTTGTACACAGAAGGCAGCAAAAACATGTTGTTATCCTGATTTTCTAATTCAATCAATTAGAATTGAGTAAAGCAAATAATGAAAGGTGTTTGGAGTCTAAGCTTTTTTTCTAAAAATAGCAATTTACTAAGGCAGTAGTTCTTTGAATTCTTATTAATTCTTATTAACATAAACTAGAGTGCATACTTGGGAAACTGCTATAATAATGGGAGGATTATTCATTTTAAGGAGTGACAAAGCAAAGTAGAATTTTTAGCATTTTGCAAAGCAAATGGGGTTAAGTGGCTTGCCCAAGGCCACACAGCTAGGTAATAATATTAAGTGTCTGAGGCAAGATTTGAACCCAGGTACTCCTGACTCCAGGGCTAGTGCTCTATCCACTGCGCCACCTAGCTGCCCCTAAAGTAGAATTCTTAAAAGTCTTATCATTATGCTCATAAATTATTTAATATTTTCATCAATGGTATAGAAAGTATGTGGAAGTTCATTAGTTACTCCAATCCCAAATGGGATGATGTTGAACCTTGGTTGAAGGATCTGGACTTGGTCAATAGGTACATTGAAGAAATTCATGCTAAGAAGGGGGAAAAATAGTAAGAAGAAAATATCCAGGGAGCATTGAATTAGAATCAGTCAGTAGGGTGTGGCTAGGTGGCCAAGTGGATAAAGCACAGGCCCTGGAGTCAGGAGTACCTGGGTTCAAATCCAGTCTCAGACACTTAATAATTACCTAGCTGTGTGGCCTTGAGCAAGCCACTTAACCCCATTTGCCTTGCAAAAAACTAAAAATAAAAAAGGAATACTTTATTGAAATAAATCTAAGAACCATAAGACAATCTTTGCATTTTTTTGTAGCAATGCTTTTCCCCTCATGAAGGTTACTTTTTTAAATTGGAAGTTTCATATAATAATAATAACAATGATGATGATAAATAATAATAATGCCTCAGAGAGGCATGACAGTGGTTCTGAGTTCTCATAGACAATATCAGCAGAGCAGAAGTTCTGGCAGATCTTGTTTATTTGGAAAGGCTCTGGGTAATGGACTGTTGCATCAGTCATCCAGTATAGAAAAGTTTGTTTTGGGGTTATTTTGACTATACATAATGATGAATTTTATCAGCTTCAACCATACATGAAGATAATCTACTAAGATATATAACAAAAGTGTAGTCTGTATTAATAGATGGGAAAGGCTCAGAATTGCTAATCATGGATCTTTGACCTATTAAAATAATGGAGGAAAAACTATAGGTTTCCATGTATGAACAAAGCTGGGTAACAAGTACATTTTAATTGAGCCAGTGAAATTAATAATAGCATGAAATCTGATTTAAGAGAAATTACTGGTAATTGAATCCCCAATAAGAGGAGACAAAGTCAATGAATTTAGAATGGAACCCTTTTACTAGAGTATTGAGTTCAGTTCTGAGCTACACAATTGAAGAATGTAGAAAACTTGGAAAGGTTTCAGAGGAGAGCCATAAAAATTGTTAAAGGTTGGTGGGAAAGACCTATGTGGAAGGTGCAAAACTGGACAAGCATATAGATGCCATTGGCTAGATTTTAAAATTAAAACTTCTGTGTATTATTGTTTCCTAGAGGCTTTGAGCTATCCAGGTGATTTGACTTAGTAGAAAATCCCTGTGTATCATGGAGAGAATTCTTTTTCGCATTTAAAATATGTACATTTGGGGTGGCTAGGTGGCCCAGTGGATAAAGCACCAGCCCTGGAGTCAGGAGTACCTGAATTCAAATCCAGTCTCAGACACTTACTAATTACCTAGCTGTGTGGCCCTGGGCAAGCCACTTAACCCCATTTGCCTTGCAAAAAACCTAAAGCAAAAAAACAAACAATAAAATATGTACATTTGCAATAAGTTACATTAAAAAGGCTTGTGCTTTTCTGTGTATTGTATCCTTGGTCACTACCTACCAGTTTGTCTTGCCTTTCCCTATCCTGTTTTGATTCTGGGAAGGGATAATTGAAATTTAATTATTGAGAGAAAACTGAGAGGAGATGTAAAAGTTAAGTATGTAAGAAGAATCACTGTGAATAATAGGTTATTATAATGTATGTGGGCAAATACCTGAATTGTTTTTATGGTGTTAAAACAAGATACATGTCTGAGAAATAGAATAATACCAGGTATCTTGGATTTAGATAGCATTTTTCTTTCAAATTCCTCAGCTCATACAAGATTCCTAAAAATTCAATTTGGAAATAAATATTAAGCACTTATTATCTGCTAGGCATTGTGCCAAATAAAAAATATGAAGCAACTTCTACTCTCAAGGAATATTCTAAACATCTAAACAGATGTCTCCATTAAAGGTCATATTTCTTCTGTTTAAAGTACAATGTTAGGGGTGGCTAGGTGGCTCAGTGGATAGAGCACGGGCCCTGGAGTCAGGAGTACCTGAGTTCAAATCCGGCCTCAGACACTTAATAATTACCTATCTGTGTGGCCTTGGGCAAGCCACTTAACCCCATTGCCTTGCAAAAAACAAACAAAAAAAAAGAACCCTAAAGTATATTGTTCATATGTAAGATGATGAGAATGTGACTAAGGTGATGGTTTATTTCATTTATTGCCATATACTATTCTGGGTTCTGGGGATGTAAAAACAAAATTTAAAAACCTGAAATTATCTCTACTTTCAAAGAGCTTTCATTCTATTAGAGGAGACAGCATCTAAATATTTGTTATACATGGAATAAATTTTTAATAAATATAAAGTAGCTAATGAAGAACACTAACAGTTAAGGAATATCGAGAAAGATAAAAGGAAAGAAAGGCTTAGTATAGAATGTGCTTCTTATCTCTGAGGTACCACCTCACACCTCTCAGACTGGCCAATTGACCAGAAAGGACAATGATCAATGTTGGAAGGAATGTGGGAAATCTGGGACACTAATACATTGTTGGTGGAGCTGTGAACTCATCCAACCTTTGAAGAGCAATTTGGAATTATGCCCAAAGGGCAATAAAAATGTGCATACTTTTTTATCCAGCAATAGCACTACTGGGTCTGTACCCTGATGAGATCATGAAAAAGGATAAAAACATCACTTGTTTAAAAATATTCATTGCAATTCTGTTTGTGGTGGCAAAGAATTAGAAATTGAGTGAATGTCCATAACTTGGGAAATGGCTGAACAAATTGTGGTATAAGTATGTCGTGGAACACTATTATTCTATTAGAAACCAGGAGGGATAGGAATACAGGGAAGGGGGGGGGGGTTGCATGAACTGATGTTGAGCAAGTTGAGCAGAACCAGAAGAACATTGTATTCCTTATTAGCAATATGGGGTTGATGATCAATCTTAATGGACTTGCTCATTCCATCAGTGCAACAATCAGGGACAATTTTGGGGTATCTGCAGTGGAGAATACCATCTTATTCTGAGCAAGAATTATGGGGTTTGAACAAAAACCAAAGACTGTTACCTTTAATTTTAAAAAAAAACTTATCTTGTTATATAATTTTGCTATCTCTTATATTTTATTTTTTTTTCCTTAAGGATATGATTTCTCTCTCAAAAATTCAACTTAGATCAGTGTACAGCATGGAAACAATGTAAAGACTAACAGACTGCCTTCTTGGGGGGGGTTGGGGAGAGGGAAGTGAAATTGGGGGAAAATTGTAAAATTCAAAAATAAGTTAAAAATGAGATTCTGTAAGGTGAAATAAGCAGAAATAAAAAAAGTTGAAAGAAGGAAATCTTTGGAAGAAACATGAGTTCTGTTTTGAACATGCTGAGTTTAAGATGCCTCTGAGGCATTCAATTTGAAATGGCTAATGGGAAGTTGGTGATATGGGACTGAAAGCTCAGGATGAAGACTGGGGCTGGTTATGTAGATCTGTGAGTCATCTGGGTAAAGATTGTAATTACACTATTGGAGCTAAGTAGGGTGACAAGAATGCCTGAGGATAAAAGCATTTGAGAATAACCACAATTATGAAGGGTGATATCAAATTGATGAGCTATCAAAGGAGACTGAGTTGACCAGATGATGAGGAAAATCAGAAGAGAGTAATGTTCCAAAGTCCCAAAGAAAGTATTCAGGAAGAAAGATGATCAACAGTGGCAAATGCAGCAGAATAGTAAAGAAGAATTCAGAATGAGAAAAAGAAATAGCCCACCAAATTTGTCAGTTAAGAGATTCTTGTTTACTTTGGAGAGAGTATTTTCAGTTGAGTAATGCCAGAAGTTAGGTTGCAAAGTGATGGAATAATAAAAGTGGAAGCAAATATGCTGGACCCCTTTTCCTAGAAGTTTGACTGACAAAGGGAAGAAAGAAAAAAGATGATAGTTTGAGAGAATGGTAAGATCTGGTGAAAGTATTTTAAGTGTGGAGAAGACTTGGGCATGCTTTAAGGCACTAGAAAAAGAACCTGTAGTTAGTAAATGATTAAAGATTTTAGAGAGGGAATTATAGTTGAGGGGGCAGTCTGCTAAATGAAGACAAGGTGGGATAGGATTAAGGGCACAAATAGAAGGGGTGACCTTGACAAGGAGAAAGGCTATCAGTGTTATTAGAGACTAGAGGAAAGTAAGAGACAATAGATGATTGTGTCAGGGAGCTTTGAAATAAAGAGAAGGGGAAAAGAAATTCCTTAACAAATGACCTTAATTTTTAATAGGATAAGAGAAATAAGAAGGATGGGAGGCTTTATGAAGGAAAAGGAAGTTTAGAACAGCTTTTGTTGGAAATGGGATAGGGAGACAGTTATTTAAGAAGAAAGGATTATCATTTTACTTTTTGTAAGATGCATGTGATTCTGGGTAAATCACTTAATCTATTTTTGCCTCTGTTTCCTCAGCTGTAAAAATGGGGATAATAAATAATTTATCTTGCTAAGTTGTTGTAAAAATCAAATGATATAGTAATTATAAAGAACACAGTAATTGTAAAGAGCATAGTAAATACTATATAAATATTGCCAATTTTATTATTGTCATTTCTAATGCTACTACCTTTGTTGCAGTGAGGAACTAATCAAGGTGAGATATTTTAAATTTTCATATTTTTGGAGAAGGAACCATCATTCTAGCATTCACATCACTTTATATGCTAAGCCTTTCTTGAATGCTAGTGCCCTCACTTATATGTAGTGCTCCCATTCAGCAAAGATGTATGACTTTCTCAAACATCTCTACAGCAACAAGTGAGTAGGAAGGGGAAAAAAGTGAATGTTGAGAGTAATTCAGACTAGGATTTTGTCCAGGGGTATGCAACAGTAGGATTTAGGAATTAGAGATTCAAGAGAAGAGGGCAGTGTAGAATTGTATTATTATAGGTTTGAGATTGGGAAGAGAGGAAAGTGAAATGGGAGCAGGGCTCATAGGCTGAATTCTGTAGGGCAGAGGAATTGGAGGTCACAGAAAGGCCTAAGAATGGAGGGATAAGATATGGGGAGAAATGAAATTATAGATTGTAGATCCAAACAATTCTCTGAGATAAATAATTGTGCAAATATATCAATCACTTTTCTAACAATTTTTCCTATTCCTAATTCTCTTTAACAAATAGAAGCATGTTTCTATACAAAAGACAAGATTCTGTCTTTATAGCACTTCATTTTTATTTGTCATATGCTGTTTAACTGTGTTCATTGATCTTTTTCTTTGTAGTTTTCTATTTGCATTATTTTTTGATGACCTTAACTCAAATATATATGACATATCAGTATATATGGCATGCATAGCTGTATTAAGGGCTTTGGAAAAGTGCGAATGTAAAACAATTCAGCTTTATTATCTGTTTAGGCAAGCAACTTATGTAGTCAAGCAAGTCAGATCAATATAATTTCATATAAAGTAAATTGGTAAGTGCTAAATAATAATAGTTAAGATTTATATAGGGCCTTCTATGTATCAGACAACAATCTTATGAGATAGATCCTCTTATTCCCATTTTTACGGTTGAAGAAACTGAGGTAGACAAAGATTAAGTGACTTGCCTAGGGTCATTTAGCTTGTGTTTGAGGCTACATTTGAACTCGGATCTTTCTGACTTCAGACCTGGTGCTGTATATACTGAATATACTGAGCCTTACTATGTGTGCTTCTGTACTAATCCAAACACAAAATTTCCTCTAAATTTCTTAATTTAGGAAACACATAATTGCATTTTAGTTTTATAGTTTAGTAATTCATTTTTATAAGTCATTTAACTATTGGATTTTTTTTTTTTTTAGGTTTTTGCAAGGCAAACAGGGTTAAGTGGCTTGCCCAAGGCCACACAGCTAGGTGATTATTAAGTGTCTGAGACCGGATTTGAACCCAGGTACTCCTGACTCCAGGGCCGGTGCTTTATCCACTGCGCCACCTAGCTGCCTCTTAACTATTGGATTTCAATAGCAGCCATCTAGAATTCTAACTACAGATCTTGATGTATTTTTCTTATTTCCCCTCCCAACCTTGTCAAGAAAAGTTGTTAAAAACTCCTTGAGTTTTATTGAAAGGTTATTAATGTAAGAATCTTGATTCAGTAAGCTTTATGATATAAGAGACAGTGGGGGGGTTCTGCTAGAGAAGTACAGCAAAAGGCACAGCTCTGTTACAGTAATAGTAAAAGTAGAGACACTTGACAATTGATATTCATAATGATAACTTGTAGTGACTCAGAAAATATATACTGTATTCAATGTTTTTGCTTAAGAAAGCTAGGAGAACATTTTAAAAGTTATTGCCTTTTGATGACCTTAACTCAGATTAATTGCAATTCACCAGGCATGTGAGTACATATAGCATGTATAGCTAAAATGACTTGGAAAAAAATCAGCATCTAAGAATCTCAAGTCAGATGAATTCACAGAGATGGATAGCTTATTCTCTAATGCTAAATTAATGGGGTATTCCCATAAAAGTATTTTGTAGTTGTCTTAGTTTTATTTCATTAATGAAATTTTTAACTTCTTGAAACCAAGCAATATCTTTTTAAAAAATATTTCTTTTTGGGGCGGCTAGGTGGCATAGTGGATAAAGCACCGGCCCTGGAGTCAAGGGTACTTGCTTTCAAATCCGGTCTCAGACACTTAATAATCACCTAGCTGTGTGGCCTTGGGCAAGCCACTTAACCCCATTGCCTAGCAAAAAAAAAAATTATTTTTGTTTCCTGGAGGAATGGTTTGCTCACTAAATATTTGTTGTATGAACAAATAGCACAAAGTAAAGGAATGACTATTGTAGGGTAAGCTATATTAGGAAAAGTTTGTGGAAGCAAGGTTTTGAAGGGACTTGAAAGTACTTGAGAATGGACATGGTAAAAAGACTTGGCCACATGTATTTGTTGCTTTTGGAGAGCCTTCTGAAGTATTGATCAGCCCAGTACTTTGACATTCTTGTCTTTAGTCTTTCCATTTTGCTAGGAACTTGACCTAACAATTCCTCACATATAATAGGTGTCAGTAAATGCTTATTGAGTAGAATTGAATAATTAACGTCAGCCTCTAAGGTTTCTAACATATTCTCTGCTTTTGTTGCTTTTAAAATGAACTTTTTTAAAGTCTAAATAAATGCTGTTCACTAGCTTCTTTTTATTCTTGATCTATTCTTTTTATTCAAAGAATTCAATAAATTTTAAGCATTTTACTTTTTTATAAAATAAATGCTTACTTGGGCCAGTCTGCCATTACTATAAATACTTTATGATTCTTTAACCATCTTTATGGATTCAGGGCTAATAAACAAGAGCTATTTTATCTTAGTACTGTTGTATTATTTGCACAACCAACAGTAACATAAAGGTAGGGCAAAGTTTGATCCATAGAGCTTAGGTTAGGAAAAATAAGTCCTGTTTGCTAATGTTCTGGAAGTATATTAATAAAGGGAAATGCAATGAAATTTCTCTGTCAGACTATTTTAATATAGTGGATATTTGTTTATATAGTAGTAACATCAATGTTGAAATCTTTTCCCTCAGTGTGTTTTAATAAATGAAATCTAATCTGATTGTTTCACTGAATTTATTTGAAAAAAACCCAAATCATTCTTGACTCTATTAAACCTGATTCTATTTTTTCATTTTATTATATTTACAAATTATCAAAACCCCTCATGATTTCAAGTGAACTATTATAGTCTTCCTGAGTTCATGAAATCACTCTTAAGTCTTAAACTTTTATAACCATGACAAAAGACATTTATATACCTTCAGATTGTTTTTAGTGTAAAAATTCTACCTAAGAATAGTGGATTTTTCTTCCTTTTCTCTCTCTCCTTCTCCTTTCCAAACTTCCTTTTCTTTTCTCTTTCCTTTTCTTTTTTTCTTCCCTTCCCCTCCCCTCAGTAGTACTTATGGATAATATACATTGATTTTAGCATCAACAATTTTGAGGAAACAATATAATGGAAATTAATTAAATTTAATTTAATTAAAAATGGGCCAATCTCAGTCATTACAATAATCAATAGTGAAAATTATTTTCCTTTTCTTTCATTTTCATACAGCTCCATCGAGCCTCTGTATCTCACTTATGGAATTATATTCGCCTGTGGGTGCTCATTTGCATACCAGCCATCGTTGGTCATTTTGGGACATTATTTCAAGAAACGCCTGGGACTGGTAAATGGAATCGTCACTGCTGGCAGCAGCGTTTTCACAATATTACTCCCTTTACTTTTAAGGGTACTGATTGATAAACTGGGCCTGTTTGATACACTCAGAGTCCTGTGCATCTTCATGTTTGTTCTTTTTCTGGCTGGCTTTACCTACAAACCCTTTCTCTACCAGGAAAAATATAAAGAAAGTGGGAAGAAAGGAGAGAAGAAATTCTTTCTTTTTTCCAGGAGAAAGTTTAGTCCTCCAAAAAAGATTTTTAATTTCTCCATCTTCAAGATTACAAGTTATTCAGTCTGGGCTTTTGGAATTCCTCTTGCACTTTTTGGATATTTTGTGCCTTATGTTCACTTGGTAAGTGTGGTTCTTTGGCTTATTTTGCCATGTTCTGTTAATACTTTATAGGTGAAAAATCTTGGTGGATGAAACAAATAATATATTCATCTGAAGTTGATTTGGAACACTTTCCTGGTTATACTCCATGACCTCTTCTAATGAGAAATATCTGAGCTCAAGGCCAAATAACCATTCAATTGTTTTGGGGTTAAATTAGACCATCTCTAAATTCCCTTCCAGCTTTAAAATTCTATGATCCTAGGAACTGGGAAATACATCACTAATCATTTTTGGGCTAATGACCTATCTTCCTGCCAGATAAAGTAAACCATGGGATAAACTGGATATTGGAGTATGGAACAAGACTACAATATCATTGACTTTGTTTACCAAGATGATGGTTTTATTAATGACTTAACCTTGTTCAGGAATTTTTTAACTGAATCAAATGAAAGAACACATGACCTGTGGCATAGATGTAACAAATTGCCATATCCTGATCTCAACTATTCTCTTAAATTTGGTATTGCTTCAAGTGATCTAATACAGCGTCTTTGAAGAACTGGTCAGGAAAAAAGATGCCTCAACAGCAACATCTTCTTTAATTTCAGAATAAAACCTGAGAACTTCCATCCTCTCCTCTTAGATGGAGAATAAGATTACTTTATTTCTGCTTCTTTGAAATATATATGAAGAAATCTGCATCTAAGCCTTAAAAATACAAAATAACAAATTCTATGCTCAGTAACTACAATACTGTCAATAATATTAATGTGCAAAAAACAAATACTGGTCAAATACAGTGGTTAATTTTAGAATATCAGGGATTGATTTATTGGAGTGTCCATATATCATTCAGTCAATAGGCATTGATTAAGCACTAGCTACAGGTTCAGTGCCAGGGAATACAAAGTAAAGCAAAAGACAGTCCCTGTTCTCAGTTCATCATCTAATGGAGGGAAACAACTTTATACAAACAAAAGATACACAGAATAAATCAGAGGTAGTCAGCAAAGGAAAGGCACTTGTTTTTAATTATAACTATCATTTACATTTCATTTTTTTGTTCTATTTTGTTTTTGTTTTTGCAAGGCAGTGGGGTTGAGTGACTTGTCTAAGATCACACAAGTGTCTAAGGTCAAATTTGAACTCAGTTCCTCCTGACTCCAGGGCCAGTGCTCTATCCACTGCTCCACCAGCTGCCCCGGAAAGGCACTAGTTTTAAAGAATATTGGGACAAATTTCCTGTAGATGGTGCGATTTTAAACTAGTACTTGAAGGAATCTAGGGAAGCCAGAAGACAGAGAAAGGAGAGAACTGAAGGCATACCCAGAGTTAGGAGATGGAGATGTCTTCTGTTAATAATAGCAAAGAGGCTAATGCCATTTACTTTTTTTTTTTTTTTTTTTTTGGCAAAGCAATGGGGTTTAGTGGCTTGCCCAAGGCCACACAGCTAGGTAATTGTTAAGTGTCTGAGGCCGGATTTGAACTCAGGTACTCCTGACTTTAGGACTGATGCTTTATCCATTGCATCACCTAGCTGCCCTGTAATGTCATTTACTTACAGAAATTATGTAGTTTGGACAGGGCATGTAAGGTGTAAAAGAAGGGTCAGGTTATGAAGGACTTTGAACGCCAAATAGAGGGTTTTATACTTGATCCTACAGGTGATAGGGAACCATTGGAGTTTATGGAGAAAGTCAACATGATTAGACTTTTGCTTTAGGAAGAATTCTTTGATAGATGAGTGTAGAATGGACTGAAGCAGAGAGATTTTAGTCAGTGAAACCAATTAGCAAGCTATTGCATATTGTCTAGGCTGAAGGAAACATCCCTTTTTTAAGCACTGTCAGTTGGCAAATCAATTACTTTTCAGAAAATATACTTTGTGAATCAATTTGTCTGGCTAGATAATTCTTAGGAAGTATCTGCTAGGTAAAAATAAAATGTATTTTTAAAAAGTACCAGATATCCATTATTATGAAGGGATTGTTTCTTTTTGTAGGATTTGGGCATGGACAGTGAGACAACATTATCCCATAATGTGTGACAATATATAGTTTTAGTGTGCTGATAAATTTTATTGTCTTCTTTGGGAAAAAAATACTGCTTCTGGAGAAATTGAAGCATAAATTATCTTTTTTTAAGATAAAAAGTATCTTCAGTTTGCAAACTTTATATTCCCCAAATCTTATGAGCTCATGATAATATAATAAATTGATAGTTCTTTAATAAAATTTTGTCTAAGAATATAACTGTGCCACATAGCCTCCCCTAAATCCTACTTTTTAAAAAAAGAAATATATTCTATATTCTAATGATATATTATATTTTAAGATCTAAATTAGGAAGAGGAATTTGTCCTGATTTAATTGCAGTCTTTTCTCTGCCATTTCCTTACACTTCTTTCTTTCCTCAAGGACAAGTAGCTATGTAGAACATAAGGCTTCACATTTAAAACACCAGCAAACTACTGTAGAAACATAGTTCCAATCCCCCCTACCACCACCACAAGTTGGCATTCTTTCTCATAATACTCATAATAGCTCCTTCTTATTTTTCCTAACTGCTGCTCTATTTCAACCCAATGTATGCCTTGGCAACTCTATCCTTGGTGGTATTGTTCCAGAAGTTTTTCTGAAGGGAGATAACTGCTTCACCTCATCCTCAACAAGTCTAGGCATTGAATTTCTGTGCCCAGTCTATACTCCAACTATATTCTAATATTTATCCTACATATGATTCAAAAATATCACTCTGTACACTTATGCTAATTTGTTCTACATCTATATGATGAGGTTATGGATTAGATCTCTGTTATTATTCAATTTTTTAATATCTTGTGCTGAGAAGTCCATGAGCAGAAAATAGATTTTATAGATCAACAGGTTCTATTAAAAAAAAAGATTAAAAAGATCTGCTTAAGTTACATGAGAGCTAAAAAAGGACAATGAAGTATGTCAGAAAGAGCTCTGGGTTTGGAATCAAAGGACTTGGGTAAATTACCCCCTATTAAATCACATTACCCCTATTAGAGGGGATTCAGTTCCCTCATCTATAAAATTAGGTGTGGGATGGACTCATTGTTCTCTCAGTTTTAACTGATTTGTAGAGTTGATTTTGGGGGTGGATCTGACATCTCTTATAAATACTTTTATACTACAGTCTTAAATTTTTATTGATAACTCATCAGAGGCCAGTAGATTTTCTATAAATTGTGCTAAAAGGGTTAACTTCTAGGGCTTTTATAGAGCCCACTACCACTGTCTCAATTCAACAAAAACTGCTTTCCTCTATAAGCTCTTTTTAATTTTATTCTAAAGGATTAGGGGAAAACTTTTATAATCATGCTTTTATTTTGCTTTATTCACCACACATATGCAGTTCCTGAAACATATTAACAATAAAACAATGATTCATTTCTTGGAATCAGTGATACATATTTTATTGTCATGTTTTCAAAGAACAAGTCTTGATAATAAGCTTGAGGGGTGTTGCTTTTGTGGCAGATGGAAGTTGCCTACTCAGGAGAAACTTTGACCTGATAGAAAAAATATCATGATCTTGATTTTGTAACTAAAGAATATACATTTTAGCTGCTGACAAGGCAAAGCTAGTAGATGGATTGATTGCAATTTCAGTGGTCAGGAGCAGAGTTCATAGTATCTTAGAATCTAATTTGAAAAGCATCCCTGAGTCCATTTAGTCCAACCAGTATCTAAACAACTCCCTCTTCCATTTCCCTAATAAGTGATTAATCAGCCTTTGTTTAAAGATCCGCCCCCCCCCCCATGAGGATGAGTTAAGTGCCTTTGAAGGAAGCCATTGTATCGTTTTGTTAGAGATCTTAATTATTAGGAAATCCTTTCTTACACCAAGTCTTAATTTGCCTCTTTGTAAAGTCCGTCTATTGAATCCTAGTTTCTGCCTTCTGGGGCCAAGCCAAACAAGTAATTTCCTCTTCAATGTAACTGCTCATCAAACTGTCCATGATAGCCATCTTGTTCCATTTAAGATCTATAGTGATGTAGAAGTTCATAATTTACTGAAGCAATCGGTTCATTTTTTCAGTTACTCTTACTGATAGAGAAATTCTTCTTAAAATAGATTTCCTTAAATTGACTGGTCCCAATTTTGCTTCCTAGGGCCTTAAAGAATGCTTTAACCCTCTTTCAGTGACATCTCTTTGAATATTTGAAGACAGCTATCATTTTAGTTGTATTTTAAAATGAGAAACAGATTCTGATAGAAACAATAGAAAATTTGACCTATGGCCTAAGTGTTTACTACTCTATATAACATAAAATATTCCTGAATATAGCTGTCACCTTGTACCATTTCTTCTCACTTCCACACTCAGGCACAATAAGAACTATTAACAGGATATTGGTTGTCTCAGTTTATAGTCACTAAAACTTTGAGAGCACAGACCTTTTTCTGAAGTCTTGAGCATCTCCTACAGCAATTAGCAGGTGGCAATGACCGATCCATCATTTTTTCCTCTGGAAACAATATATTTTTACTATTTCTTCTTGAATTTAGGACAAGTATGAAGTGTCACTTCCCAATTGACCTCTGCAAACCCTACTCCACCCTCCTTAACTAGAATGGAAAGTTTTCCTGGGGATACTTCCTTATTGTCTCTAAAGACAGCAGCAGTTTTGAATAAATTCAATTCCAAGTGTTCTTTCAGTATGTTTTGATAGAAAAAAGCACTGCATTTGAAGTTGAAATCTTTAGGTTCAAATTCCAGTTTTGCCATTTATTGCCATTGTGACTTTGAACAGGTCATTTTTTTCCTTCTTTTCTTTTTTATTAAAGATTTTATTTGAGTTTTTGAGTTTTACAATTTCCCCCGATCTTACTTCCCTCCCCTCCCCCTCCACAGAAAGCAATCTGTCAGTTTTTACTTTGTTTCCATGTTGTAAATTGATCCAAATTGAGCGTGATGAGAGAGAAATCATATCCTTAAGGAAGAAACAAAAAAGTCTTAGAGATAATAAGATCAGACAATAAGATATCTCTCTTTTTTTTTCTAAATTAAAGGGAATGGTCCTTGAACTTTGTTCAAACTCCACAGCTCTTTATCTGGATACAGATGGTATTCTCCATTGCAGACAGCCCAAAATTATTGTTGCACTGATGGAATGAGCAAGTCCATCAAGGTTGATTATCACCCCCATGTTGCTGTTAGGGTGTACAGTGTTTTTCTGGTTCAGCCACCATAAACAGGGCTGCTGTGAATATTTTTGTACAGGTGATGTTTTTACCCTTTTTCATCATCTCTTCAGGGTGTAGACCCAGTAGTGGTATTGCTGGATCAAAGGGTATGCACATTTTTGTTGCCCTTTGGACTCAGTTCCAAATTTCTCTCCAGAAGAACAAATCATTTTTCTTAGTCTTGGTTTCCTTAACAGAAAAGAGAAGGAGTTAGACTAGATGCCATTTCTTTTTTTTCTTTTTTTTTAGGTTTTTGCAAGGCAAATGGGGTTAAGTGGCTTGCCCAAAGCCACACAGCTAGGTAATTATTATTAGGTGTCTGAGGTCAGATTTGAACCCAGGTACTCCTGACTCCAAGGCCAGTGCTCTATCCACTGAGCAACCTAGCCGCCCCCAGATGCCATTTCTAAATATGATCCTATTGTCCTGACTGTGGGAGTATCTCTCATTATAACATCTATTTTTGTCTGCAATTAGGGTTAAGAGCAAAAATAACTAGGATTATTTTTCAAAAAGGATGGGGCAGTATGGGTACAAGTTAGTCCTATATCTATTCTCTACTTTCTCACATGTCTGACTTTTTACTTCATGGCTTATGAATGTGAATGAATATTAGTGCAAGGGTGTCTCTGTCAATCTGGCCATTGTGAAATATTCCTGCTCTTTCCCTTCTACTCCTTTTCTGCTTGAATATGATTTTCCTTACCACAGTATGGGTTATAGTTCTTACTGTCAGTCAGGCTCCTGATTCAGCAGTATGTAAAAGGCATGCCAGAAAACTAAAATTTTATAAAAAAGAAATGGATAAATTTATCCCAAGATCTGCTCTATACTAATTTCCATGGAGGCAGCAAGGTCAAGTAAATGATGCTGTAGGCTTATAGTCAGGAAGACCTGGGTATGAAATTCTACCTTACATTTATTAACTGTTTGACTCTGGGCAAGAAACTTAACCTCTTTTAGTTTCCTTCTTTGTAAAATAAGGAAAAACAATAATAACATTTCCCTCACAGGAGAGCTATGAGTCTAAAATGAGATAGTGGCTGTAAAACAATTTGCTAATATCAGATAAAATAAATAGTAACAATTTAGGTAAATTGAAGTTGTTTCTATTTATTTTCTTGGAAGTGAGAAGGAAGTAAACTGTTCACACTTAGGAGTCTTGAGATATTGATGTATTGGTAGTTTAATGTTTCATTCACTTTAACTGTTAATTTGTAAAAACTGTTAACTTTATATTATATAGGAGTTTTATTTGAATAAAAATTTAGTTTAGAAGAATTTAGGTAAAATGTAGCCAAACAATATTAGTTACTTTCCATTTCTTTACCAGGTTCATAAACCTGCACAAATGGCTATGTCTGCAAATCTAGAACTTCAGTTTAACATCTTGATGCTTCCACACATCTGATATTTCATCAGATAGTTATTTCTTCTACTGGTACCTTATTTTGCCTCCTTATTCTGTTTAATCCTTGTTCATATCCTTCCAAAGAGGTTCTACCCAGTATGCTAGATGTTATTTTTTTTTTGTGGGTGGTTCAATGTCACTAGGAAAGTACATGAGATCATTATTTTTCTTTAATCTCTTGTCATTACTATCTCCTGAAAATACACCTCCTTTTTTGATCATACATTTCTTGGATTATACCTTTTTTTTTTTTACTACTTCTTTTGTGATCTTCAGTTTAAAATATATTGTAGCCTACTTAAATTTGCCATCTTTTCATTTGAACTCATGAAGCAAAATCAAGAAGATTCATTGCAAATGAACCTTGATATTGCTTTCAAGTGGCTATTTCTTCAAGTTAAGGGAAACTATCTAATCCAATAAATATTTATTAAGTGACTGGTACTGTGCTAAGTGAAAAGAATACAATTAAAAAAAAAAAGAAAGGCATTCCTTGTACACAAGGATTGTGGGCTAGACAGCACACAAAAGAAGATAGGAAGGGTTGGGAGGGATTAGTAGCAGGAACTTGACCTGGAACCATCTTGTTTCACAAAGTTGAAACAAGACTGTAGCCACTGGCTACTTGAGTTTGGATCTGCCAATGAAGAATAGGGTGGAAATAAAACAAAAATTTATTAAAAGAAGTTACAACACATAGGAAGGGCTAGGGGGAGAGAGAGAGAGAGACAGAGAGACAGAGAGACAGAGACACAAGACAGAGAGAAAGACACAGAGAGAGACACAGAGAGAGAGACACAGACAGAGAGAGAGTCTGTCACCACTAAAGTCCAACCCAGGTTTTTATGTTTTTGCCTCTCATCCAGAGGGCAAAAGGTGAACTCCCTTTCCCTTGCAGGTCCTGGGATTAGGTAGAAGGTGAAGCCTAAGGAGATCAGGATGCTAATTTTACATTAAAAATGGGGAATCTGGGCAGCTAAGTGGCTAAGTGGATAAAGCACCGGCCCTGGAGTCAGGAGTACCTGGGTTCAAATCCGGTCTCAGACACTTAATGATTACCTAGCTGTGTGACCTTGGGCAAGCCACTTAACCCTATTTGCCTTGCAAAAACCTAAAAAAAAGGGGGGGAGTCTCCACCCAATTTGACAAGATTAGTAGCCTTTAAGTTTACAAATTTTGTTTTGTTACAATCATAATTCTCTATATCTTTTCCATGGTAGTCAATTTACATCTCCTCCAATTTCTATATTCACAATTCTCTTCATCTTTTCCCTGCATCAAGATAAATTAGCAGATGCTAAGTGGAGTGAACTCAAAATTCATTTTCTATGCTCCATAAAGTAAAACATTGGGAGGGAGGAGTAGAAGTAGGGTCTCTAGAAATAAGGGTAGTTTTCTTACCTCCAAACTCTGGGGGTGGCGGGGGGGGGGGGGGGGGGGGGGGGGGGTGGGAGAAGAAGATGAGAGAGGTAGTTAAGATTGATTAAGCTTTGAGTTAGCAACCCAGTGATGTGTTTATCATGGGAGGAGAATCTTATTGCCTGGTGAAATAAAGCAAAGCATCAGATGCAAAGTAGACACTAAAAATATTCTTAGGAAATTAAACTCTTGGAGGAGAATTTTTATATTTTTATATCACTAATAATATTAATGAATAAAGCTTATTAAAATGAGTATTAACTGAACGTCATATTTGTGAGGACAATGAGAACCTGATGTAAAACAGGCTGAATTTCATCACTGCTGAAACTTAAATTTGTGGGAGCCAGAAGCAGATATTGTAAAGTTACTTTCTCTCTTAATGTAACTCTGGTCAACTAAAAGTGTTAGCTTTTTAACTATTTCATTTTGATAGATTTTTGGTACTGCTTGTTTCTTGAGAGATATCAGCAATTATTGCAACAGTTTTACTCTATTTCTTCACTGGATTTATTGGGAACCTCATTTTCAGGTTTATTGCTAGGTAGTTTTCCAAGGAAATATAAATTTAGGGTAACTTTATTGTGTTTTAACAGGAATGTTTTTTAGTCAGTAATGAGGTGTGATTATCTTGATGACTATATTTTTTATATAATTCATTGTAAGATTCTTACTAAGTATAGGTTCCTAATGAGAAATATTGTGCATTCTTAATGAGAAGTGAAGTTGTAACTATTGTTAAGTTGCTATTTAGAAACAATTTTTTAAAATGAAATGGGGAAAAGTTTTATGATTTGGCAATGGATTACTCTAATTATTACTATATAAATTAATCAAAAGATTTATAACTTAGTATGGAATAAGAAAATGTATATATGTTCTGTGTGTGTGTGTGTTTGGACTTTAACATATTCGAATTATCATTATTACTGTGCTGATTATTACTTCAGTAATTATTAAATGTTAAGAATATGGGCTGTACACCATCTTAACAATAATTAATCCTATTACCTTACTCTTACCTACACAGATTTTCTAATACAGATTTTTTCCTAATTTTGTTTTTAAATTAAATGGATGATTTGACTCTAGAAGACCAATATTACAGAGCTGTTTTTACACTTTCACTGTTGGGAATTTTTTCTGGTCTACTATTTCCAGACATTTGTAGTAATAGTAATCAGCAGTGCCTTTTAAAAGGCAAATACTGATTCTGAAATGAATACAAATTTATAACTTGAGCAGTATTGAATAATTATTAATTATATTATTAAAATAGAATCTGTGAAAAATAACTTCAGACTTTAAGAAATTTAGACATAGATCCAAAGTTTATAAAAAATATTTTCATTAAAATTTTTTTGAAGGACCATCATTTTTAGATATAAATAAATCTCATTTGATCCTCACAATAATCCCATGTGAAGTTGGTGCCTAGTATACTGTCTGTACCAACAGGGAAACTGAAGATGAGAGAGATTAACTGCTTTGTCCAGGATCACAGAGTTTCTGAGGTGGCATTGAAACAAGTATTTTTCCCTCCCAAGTCCAAAAAGTCATCATGTTACAGCTGGTAGAAGGTAGGAGACTACAGGTATGGAATACATGGGAAGATTTGATAGCTATTCTAGTTAGATTTGTTTAACTGCATTTTTTCCTTTATTATTCTTTGTTATGAGGGATGACTTACTGTTTAGAGGAGAAGAAAGGGATATATTAGGAAATAAAAATGATATAAAATGATATCAATAAAATTAGGCAAAAAACCCCACAAGTACAAAAGTAATAATGTGCGGGGGAATTAATCATATAAATAGCATTGTATTTTTTCAGCTTTAATTTTTATAGAATCAAAGATAGTAATTAAATTTATGTATATATATATATATATATATATATATATATATATATATATATATATATATATATATATGAAAAGGACTGATAGGTGTTACAGTGGAGTTCTTGGCCTGAAATCAATGACTCCTCTTGAGTTCCTACCCAGCCTCAGACACTTATAAGTTGTATGACCCACCTGTTTGCCTCAGTTTCATCATCTGTAAAATGAACTGGCAAACTATTCTGGTTTCTTTGCCAAGAAAACTCCAAATGGGATCATGAAGATTCATTCACAATTATAAAAAGACTCAAAATATAGGAAATGATTAATATTATTTAGATTATAACTAGATCATAAGCTTATAGCTGGATTTTTTTTTTAATTATCTTGTCCAATCCTATTTGATACAAAGCAGCAAAGTTGAGATTTGAATCTGTGTTCTGTGACTCCTAAGCCAGTACTTTTTCCAAGTAAAATGTTATTTTTCAAAACTGGCTTAATATTTTTGAGAAATAGGAGTTTAATTTTGAATATAAGTAACTCTATCTTGATTTTAATCAATTAATGAACTACTTTAGTTTTCTGGGAAAACAGAATTAAGCATTGATGTGTGAAGAACTCGAGACCCTTATACACTCTTTTTTAAAAATTAATATTTTATTTGTTTTCCAGTTATATACAATAGTAGTTTTTACCTAATTTCTACCTTTCTTACCTTCTGTAAGTTTTAAAGTTTTGCATTTTACAATTTTTCCTCCACCTCCCTTCCCTCCCCCCATCCCCCCACAGAAGACAGTCTGATAAACTTTACATTGTTTCCATGCTATACATTGGTCAAAATTGAATGTGGTGGGAGAGAAATCATATCCTTGAGGAGAAAATAAAATATTAGAGATAGCAAAATTATGTAGTAAGTATATAACACACTTTTTTAAAAAATTGAAGGTAGTAGACTTTGGTCTTTGTTTAAACTCCACAGTTCTTTCTCTGGGTACAGATGGTATTCTCCATCACAGGTGCTCTAAAATTGTCCCTGATTATTGCATTGATGGAATGAGCAAGTTCATTAAGGTTGATCATCACCCCCATGTTGCTGTTAGGGTGTACAGTGTTCTTCTGGTTCTGCTTATCTTGCTCAATGTACTTTCATGCATGTCTTTCCAGGTTTCTCTGAAATCCCTTCCCTCTTGGTTTCTAATAGAACAATAGTATTCCATAACATACATATACCACAATTTGTTCAGACATTCCCCATTTGATGGACATTCGCTCGATTTCCAATTCTTTGCTACCCCAAAAAGGGATGCTATGATACTTTTGTACAAATGATGTTTTACCCCTTTTTCATGATCACTTCAGGGTATAGACCCTGTAGTGGTATTTCTGAATCAAAGGGTATGCAAATTTTATTGCCTTTTGGGTATAATTCCAAATTGCTCTCCAGAAAGGTTGGATGAGTTTGCAGTTCCACCAACAATGTATTAGTGTCCCAGATTTCCCATATCCCCTCCAACATTGAACATTGTCCTTTCTGGTCATATTGGCTAATCTGATAGGTGTGAGATGGTAACCTTAGAGCTGCTTTAATTTGCATTTCTTTAATAAGTAGTGATTTAAAACAATTTTTTGCATGACTATGGATTGCTTTAATTTGCATTTCTCTAATCAGTAATGATTTAGAGTAATTTTTCATGACTATAGGTAGCTTTGATTTCCTCATCTAAAAATTGCCTTTGACCATTTGTCAATTGGGGAATTTTTTTTTAAATTTAACTCAGTTTTGTATATATTTTAGAAATGAGTCCTTTGTCAGAAATACTGGTAGTAAAAATTGTTTCCCAATTTTACTATTTTTTTTAATCTTGGTTACAGTGGTTTTGTTTGTGCAAAGGCTTTTTAATTTAATGTAATCAAAATTTTATCTGGTTTGTTTTTAATGATGTTCTCTATCTCTTTCTTGGTCACAAACTGCTTCCCTTTCCATAGATCTGACAAGTAAACTATTCCTTGATCTCCTAGTTTGCTTATAATATTGTCATGTCTAAATCCTGTACCCATTTTGATCTTACCTTGGTATAGGGTGTGAGATGTTGGTCTAATCCAAGTTTCTACCAAGTTAACTTCCAATTTTCCTAACAGTTTTTATCAAAGAGAGTGTTCTTATCCCAGAAGCTGGACACTTTGAATTTATCAAACAGAAGATTACTATAATCATTTCTTACTATCTCTTTTGTACCTAATCTATGCCACTGATCCACCACTTTATTTTTTAGCCAATACCAGGCAGTTTTGATAACTGATGCTTTATAATATAATTTTAGATCTGGTAAGGCTAAGCCACCTTCTTTTGTACTTTTTTTCATTAAATCCCTGGATATTCTTGACTTTTTGTTTTTCCATATGAATTTAGTTACAGTTTTTTTTCTAGCCCATTAAAGTAATTTTTTGGAAGTTTGGTAAGGCATTAAATAAGTAGATTAATTTAGGTAGAATTGTCATTTTTATTATATTAGCTTGGCCTATCCATGAGCAGTTGATATTTACCCAGTTATTTAAATCTGATTTTATTTGTGTGAAAAGTGTTTTATAGTTGTTTTCAATAGAGTTTCTGATTGGCCTTGGCAGGTAGATTCCTAAGTATTTTATATTATCTGAAGTTACTTTTGAGTGGAATTTCTCTTTCTAGCTCTTGTTGCCATATCTTGCTATTAATATATAGATATGCTGAGGGTTTATGAGGATTTATTTTATGTCCTGTGATTCTGCTAAAGTTGCTAATGGTTTCTAGTAGTTTTTAAGATGATATTTTAGGATTCTCTAGGTATACCCTCATGTCATCTGCAAAGAATGAAAGTTTTGTTTCTTCCTTCCCAATTCTGATTTCTTCAATTTCTTTTTCTTCTCTTATTGCTGAACCCTATATACTCTTAAATATAGCTGATATCTCCAAAGAGCTTTGTATATGAATCTTATATTTATTATGACAAACTCAAACCAATTACTTTAAAAATATTTGTTTTAAGTTAATAATAATATTAACAAATACAAACCCAGTTACATTAATATGAATAATATATTTTAATTAAAAACTAGTTTCAGAACAAAAATCAGAATAGTGGCATTGTATTACATATTTTTGTAAATCTCTTTATTGTTTGGCTTAATAGATGGCAGCTGGATTCTCATCTGCTTTTGCCTTCAATATCTTGAGATATTTTGGTTGAAGTATATAAAGAAAATCTGACCTTATATGCATGTGAAAGTAGAAAAGGATTTTTTCATTTAATAGGAAAATGGTAACAATGTTATTATTAAAATAATTTTTGAAATGTTTGAGAGAGTCTTAGGGACTCAACTTCTAGGGGTACTGGGACCATATTTGAGAATCACAACTAAAGTCATGTTTGAATAAATGTTCTTAACAATAGGTTAACCTGTAATAGACATCATCTATATTCTACTTTAATGAGCATGACAGCTGCTATAGAACATAAAGACTGACTTTTTCATGGGAAGTGTTTTTGACATTTCATAGTAATAATAATAATAATGATAATAATAATAATAACCATATTCTAGGGTTTTTATTTTGTTTTGTTTTTAGAGGTTAGCTCTTTTGAGTTTAGGCCTCATGTAATATAGTACCTTTATTGGAATCTATTCATTTTTGGGGTTTGTCCCTCAGTTTTTCAAATTTGGAAATTGAATGATTTCAGACAGAGCAATCAGACTAATTTTTGAATCAGTATTCCAAAAACTTCATTTGCCTATTCAACCATTCATTCTACCATTTTTATTACCATTGGTCAGTGAATCCCTTTTCTTTAGGATCTTGCTAGCTAGAAGGCCAAATGAAAAATCAAGATAGTAGAACAAAATAATTGTAATGTTGGAATAATAATGATGATATAATAGTAATAATAATGAAACAAGGGGTGGCTAGGTGGCACAGTGGATAGAACACCAGTCCTGGAGTCAGGAGTACCTGAGTTCAAATCCGGCCTCAGACACTTAATAATTACCTAGCCATGTGACTTTGGGCAAGCCACTTAACCCCATTGCCTTGCAAAAACCTAAAATAAAAAAATAATAATGAAACTTCTTTAGAATTTGCAAAAAAATTCTACATATTTGATCTTTACATACATACATACACACACACACACACATTTATCATGTTTGGAAGGCTGTGGTGGGATTTGGATTCAAAACTCTGGATTTCAGAAGTCCCTGCTCTGTCATTATGTGATCTTGAGGAAGCCTTTTTAGGTCTTGAGGAAAACTTTTTAGACCTAAGTTTTCTTAGTTGAAAAATAAGGGGGCTGGACTAGATGGCCTCTGAGGTCCCTTTTAGCTCTGAGTTGGTGAACATAAATCTGGAAGAAAATTGAGG
Organism: Macrotis lagotis; assembly: GCF_037893015.1. NCBI lineage: Eukaryota > Metazoa > Chordata > Mammalia > Peramelemorphia > Peramelidae > Macrotis > Macrotis lagotis. Next base: position 112,864,074 of record NC_133662.1, read on the forward strand.
AAGAGTATCATCTGGTAATAACTCATTTTTTTCATAGTTCCTTATCCTGGTAGGTTCCTGGCTTTTCCTACAAGTCAGAAGACAGTTGTTAAATACTTCCTTAAAACACTTCCCTGTTGTTCTGTCAGCACTACTTTATTATGTTCTTTTACTTGTTTAGAGATAGAAAACAGTCCAAGAGGGAATTGAGCCATTTTTGTTTTACTTGAAAACCATTTAGTGCTTATTCAAACCAAGTGGAATTTAGCTATTAGGGTTACTGAATAGATGAAATAATAGCGCTACTTATACCTTTTATTTTAGTTGTTTTTTTTTTTTTTTTTTTTTGCAGGCAAACGGGGTTAAGTGGCTTGCCCAAGGCCACACAGCTAGGTAATTATTAAGTGTCTGAGACTGGATTTGAACCCAGGTACTCCTGACTCCTGGACTGGTGCTTTATCCATTACCCCACCTAGCTGCCCCCTAGAGCTACTTATAAAACCTAATTATTTAAAAAACAAAAATCACCTATTAAAACAACCAGAAAACAGTAACAATAAAACTTGCAACTTTCCTTTCATATTTCAAGGTGAATCCTATCTAGGTGAATTCAAGGTGAATCCTTCCAAAAAAGTCAAGCATTAGTTTATTTAACCCTCTGTTATGTTTATGCTCATTTTAGAAGACTTTCACACAGTTTAAAAATGATATTGTACTTGGTGATTTGGTAAACTGTATGCACATCTTTTACTATAATGAATTCTAGCTGAGATATATTAGCTCCTAATTTGATTCGGTGATTTATTTAATCTTGAAACCAAATCAAAAATGAATGATCAAAGAAAGCAATCACTTATTTCTTCCACTTTGTTCTTCTCTATTTTTTTTTTAGGTTTTTGTAAGGCAAATGGGGTTAAGTAGCTTGCCCAAGGCCACACAGCTAGGTAATTATTAAGTATCTGAGACCGTATTTGAACCCAGGTACTCCTGACTCCAGGGCCTGGTGCTTTATCCACTGTGCCACCTAGCTGCCCCCTATGGAAACCTAAAGTTAAAAGTTTTCACCTCATTAAAACAGTATTACTAGAAGGGAAAGTTGGCTATTAAATACAAATCCTAGAATTACAGAATCACAGAATGTTAAAGCTAGAAGAGACCCTTAAAGTTATCTAGTCCAAGCTTATCATCTTAAGATAAAGAAACTCAGGCCTCAAGTGAGAAAGTAAGTTTGATTAAACTTTGATTAAAGAATTATGCCCTACTTACTCAGCCACTGAGTCTGAGAATGTTAAATAAATAAATATAAAATCTTATTAACTAATAATTGTCTGCTTCAATATAATCCCTTAAAATAACTAAATTTTCTTTTCTTACTTTTCACCATTAAGTATTAGAAATGATATTTCTAAAACTCCAGGTGTCAATAGAATTCCTTCCAAGGGAAATAAATTTTTCTACTGCCTCCTATTTTTTCTGGAGGAATATCTTAAGAATACTTTCACTCCCAGAATTAAGCAATATGCTTTTCTAGCTGTCCTACTGAAGGAAGGTATTTTCAGTATTGGAAAGACAATCTTACTTTTTAAAAAAAAAATTAAAATATATGTGCTGATTTCATACATAATAATAAATTATTCCTTTTGTTTTAGGATGTTGTGGTCTATATGGAATCACTTTTACTATGAATGGGAAATGAGATAATATATCAATGCATTTGGAATTGCATTATTCCAATTTAAATTGCTATATAAATGTTGATATTATTGATAAATTACTATATAAATGTCTGTTGCTATTGTTGAACCAGTAAAGGACCCATTATGACAGTAGACTATATAAATAGTAATAGAAGAATTTAGCTTATTTTTTATCATTTCAATCAACATTGTGGAAATAGGCAACAACCTATTAGTTTCTTAGAATGAAATTTGACATTTCAGAGACTCTACATTTTCCTAGACCTGTTTTCTCCTTGTTATAATGCCAGTAATTTGGATAGTTGCCATTAGGTAGAAAGTGATGCACATGTTTGGAACCTTAGAATTCAAATATCTGGGTTCCCTTAGCCTGGATGATTGAACCCTGGATTGTAGCTCATGAGATACATCAGCTCTGTCACTAACTAGTAGTGCAACCATAGGTAAGTCACTTAATTTTTCTCTTTCTCAGTTTCCTCATCTGCAAATTGAAAAGGTTGAAGCTGATATTTTCTTTAGTTTAGCTCAAAATTTCATGCTAATATAATATGTGATTGTATTAGCCACATCAATAATTAATTAAATCAAAAGAATACTGTTCAGAATCATCACCTCAGGAGGCTTATATAATTATTTCAAAAATACTACTTCTGGGGCAGCTAGGTGATGCACCTAGTTCAAATCCAATTTCAGATTCCTAATAATTGCTTAGCTATGTGACCGTGGACAAGTCACTCTTAATCTCATTGCCTTAAATAAAATTTAAAAAAATACTACCACTGCTTAAAACATTTTTTCAATCACTTCTTTGGCATTAGTTAGAGCCACTTTATAAACAACACAAGAAAACATAATATTTTTACAACCTGTTTTTAAACAAATTATAAATTAGATTTTAAAAATCTTATTAGCCAGCTTGATAATCAGAGTGGCTTCAATTTTTTTTTTTTGAGTATTTCTAAAAAATCAAATCTGTATTCAAAGAGAGAACACTTTCTATCCCTGAAGGTAGTTACAAGGGGATGTTTCAGTATCTGAAGGCAAGTGCAAAAAATGTATCAAATCATAGTAGTATCTTTGGCATATATATATATATATATATATATATATATATATTCTGCAAGGAAATAAATTGAAGGACAACATTGCATTTATTTGGAGATATGTTTTAATAAAAATATTTGTGTATATTATTATGTAATATATATTATATGTATATGTATACATATAATTTTGATCAGTTAATTATATAAATTCACACTTCTCAATCATGCCTTACCATCCAATGACTCATTAAAAAAATTTAAAGTCTCAGTTGCAATTATTAAAAATAAAATAACATACAAGTAAAACAAACAAAACTGCCATCTGGTATTTTTCTGATTAATTTTCAACCATTAACAATAACTATTTCGCTGGGAGATCTGTCTTTTAGTCATGTTTTGCCTATAATTAGCTTCACAGTTTTGGTAAGTAACCTATCTGAACTCAGTCACTAAAACTATAACATAGAATTTGGACTAAATGACGTCTGAGGTCTCTTCCATATCTGACTCCAGGGCCGGTGCTTTATCTACTACACCACCTAGCTGCCCCCTATTCATTCTTTTTTTTAAAAAAATTTTTATTTATATGTTTTCTAACAACATGCAACAGTAGTTTTCACCAATCACTTTTTGGTAGGGTTTTGAGTTTTACATTTTTCTCTCTCCCTCCCTTCCCTCCCCCTTCCCCCTGACAGAAATATGGGTGCTGCATGTTGTCTAATCTAATATTATTTCATTTGGAAGTAATATTTCTGATCTATATGTTTCTGATCCAAAATCTAGTTTTTTTATCCTTTAACTAATAGTTATAAAATTTCAGCATGTAAAAATGTCAATTGGTTATGTAAGGCCTGTCTCCTGCGACCCAAATGTTGACTTGATCTGTGTCAGCATTGCCTTGAAAACTCAATGATAGCATCATTAAATTGCTTTACTGGATCAACAAACCTCAAAATAAGAGACATCTTGGATTAGAAGAGAGCAAGCCTATTGTTATTTGTAAACATGTATTCTCTAGCTTAAGTGGAATTCTTGTCAATAGGAATTTTAAGCAAATACTATAAGATATGAGAGGATCATATAATAAAATCATGTGATCTATGTGAAATCTCACTGGTTACTTAACTCAGTTTCTATTATTCTTTGCCCTCTCTGTATAAAATACCTCCAAAATTTTGTACTAGGATTGGTATTTTTAAGGATGCCATCCATCCATCTATGGGTTTTTGGTAAGATCCTAGAGAATAAAATTAACTTCGTTATTTCCTTTTTAGTCTAAGAAATTGTTTAACATGTGTAATTATACTAAATATAGATTCATATTAATCTTGTTGGGAAAGAAGGATCAAATCCAAATGGAAGGAAAAAACATTAGAGAGAAAAAAAATAACTATATAAAACAACTTTTAAAAATTGAAGATAGCAAACTTTGATTTATTGATTAAACTCCAAAGTTTCCCCTCTGAATATGGATGGTATTTTCCATCACAAGTCTTTTAGAATTGTCTTTGATTATTGTACTGTTGAATTGAACAAGTCCATCATAGTTGATCATCACCCAATGTTGTTGTTGGTATGTATAATATTCTTCTGGTTCTGCTGTTTTCATGAGCAGTTCACATAAGTCCTTTCAGACTTTTCTGAAATCCCATCCCTCATGATTGCTTATAGAACAATAGTGTTCCATCACATTCATATGCCACAGTTTTATTACCCTTTGGGCATAATTCCAAATTGCCCTCCAGAAAGAGTGAATCAATTCACAGTCCACCAATTATGCATTAATGTCTCAGTTTTCCCACATTCTCTCCAACATTGATCATTTTCTGTTTTGGTCATATTGGTCAATTTGATAGATGTGAGATGAAATCTCAAAGTTATTTTATTTTGCATTTCCCTAATCGATAATGATTTAGCAAGATTTGTCATATTACTATAGATAACTTTAATTTTTTCATCTGAGAATTGCCTTTCCATATCCTTTGACCATTTATCAATTGGAGACTGACTTGTTTTCTTATAAATTTGATTCAGTTCTCTTTTTTAGAAATGTATATTTTATCAGAAACACTAGTTGTAAAAGTTGTTTCCAATATAATACATTTCTTTTAATCTTGGATGCATTGGTTTTTTTAAGTGTAAAAATTGTTCAATTTAATGTAATCACAATTATCCATTTTGTCTTTTATAATGTTCTCTCATCTTTTCTTTGATCATAAACTGCTCCTCTTTCCATAGATAAGACAGATAAACTATTCTTTGTTCTCCTAATTGGGTTCTGCTATCACCTTTTATGTCTAAATCTATTACCAATTTCTACCTTTTCTTAGTATAGGGTTTGAAATGTTGGTCTGTGATTGAAATGTTGGTCTGTGATTAGCTTCTACCATAATATATTCCAGTTTTCCCACCAGTTTTTTTAAAATCAAAGTATGAGCTTTTTTATCCCAGAAACTAGAATCTTTGGTTTATCAAACAGCAGATTTCTATAGTCATTTACTGCCATTTCTTTTGTACTTAGTCTCTTCTACTCTACCACTCTATTTTTTGTTTTTGTTTTTGTTTTGTTTTTTTAGTTTAGTTTTTTTTTTTTTTTTTTGCAAGGCAAATGGGGTTGAGTGGCTTGCCCAAGGCCACACAGCTAGGTAATTATTAAGTGTCTGAGACCTTATTTGAACCCAAGTACTCCTGACTCCAAGGCCGGTGCTTTATCCACTATGCCACCTATCCGCCCCTACCACTCTATTTTTTAGTCAATACAAAACAGTTTTGATTGACTGATGCTTTATAATATAATTTTAGATCTATTATGGCTAGACCACTCTCCTTTGCAATTTTTTTCATTAATTGCCTTGATATTCCTAACCTTTTGTTCCTCCATATAATTACTAATTCCTAGCTCAATAAAGTAATTTTTGGAAGTTTGATTGGTATGGCACTGATTACATAATTTGATCTAGGTAGAATTGTTATTTTTATTATATTAACTCAACCTACCCATGAGCAATTGACATTTGCCCAGTTATTTAGATCTGATTACATTTGTGTTTTCTAGTTGTTTTCATATAATTTCTGAATCTAGGAAAGTATTTTATGTTGTCTACTATTACTTTAGATCCCTGATTAGTTCTCTGCTTCACCCTGTTGTCTGTGTGCTGGCTCTCTGATCTCTGCTCAGGGGACACCCATGCTGCCTCCCACAACAGACCTCTGAGAAAATGTTTCACTTTGATCTTGGTGTGTTCTGCCACTGCAAAATATGTTGAGAGACTTGATTAATGTTGGTTCTGAGCAGTGGTGGGATTCAAATAAATTACCAACTGGTTCTCTTCCCTAATGACCATTTTAGGTATACAAAAAGATATACTGAAAGGTAGTTTAATATTTCGTGCATTTACTACTTAAATAAGAACAATAAAAGAGGCACACAAAACTAGATTACGCTATATTAGTCACAGTAAGCAAATGTATCCTTATGGAACAAAAGCAGCCAGGTGATCACAGCAACCAATGTGGAACATTTGTAGAACCAAAACTCATTCCATCTTTTTTTTTTTTAACTTCATGACTTCTGATATAGCAAATCTGATAAGATAACCCTTGAAATCTATTTCCTTTGATTCATTGTGCCCCGGTTTCCTATTGGTTTCACCTTTCAGGGAACATCAGTGTATTCATAATATCTCAGGAAATTTTGGGCATAACACTAGTGGAAACAAGTGACAACTTGTCACCCTCTGGTTGTTTGGCACTTTTTCTCTTTATATTATATATTTATTTATTTAAGTAACAAAAACAAGGGAATTAAAATGTAATATTTCATCAAAGGTATAATGAGTTTTAAGAAATGGATAAATATTATAAGCAAAGTTCTATCAATTCTTTTTCACTTTTTGGATTGAATGAACATTACTATGGGCACCTAGAAAATACTGTTGTGCAGATGAATGTTAAAAAAGAAAAGGGAATATAAATTTGTGATTTCTAAATTGGGCAGCTGCCCAGGCACCCACCTGAGAGAGGATCCTGATTACAAGTGTCATTTTAGCAACTAGTTCACTGAACTTAAAATATAAAATTAGGTTATTGGATTTGCTGAACTAGTGTGAACTGACTGAATCCCACCACTGGTTTTCAGGGAAACTCAGGAGCGCTTAAAAGAACTACTGTTTTCTCTCCACCATCTTGATCAAAAGGTTCTCCTTTATTCTTCTTCTTTTTTTTTAGGTTTTTTTTGCAAGGCAGTGGGGTTAAGTGGCTTGCCCAAGGCCACACAGCTAGGTAATTTATTACGTGTCTGAGGTCAGATTTGAACTCAGGTATTCCTGACTCCAGGGCCAGTGCTCTATCCACTGTGCCACCTAGCCACCCCTCTATCCCACTGCATCACCTAGCCGCCCCTCTCTCCTTCATTCTTTTTTTTTTTTTTTTTTTTTTTTTTTTTTTTTTTTTTTTAGGTTTTTGCAAGGCAAATGGGGTTAAGTAGCTTGCCCAAGGCCACACAGCTAGGTAATTATTAAGTGTCTGAGACTGGATTTGAACCGAGGTACTCCTGACTCCAAGGCCAGTGCTCTATCCACTACGCCACCTAGCCACCCCTCTCTCCTTCATTCTTGAAGAAGATCATGACATTAGGGAGGTGCCATGACAAGCACATGAATTAGATTGAATGAGGAGATGCTGTGCTTAGTCACTAGCCTCACTTTTTCCTCCAAAGCCATCCAGTGGCCAGATATGGATCAGGTTGAGATTGTCCTGGATGTGGGGCAGTCAGGGTTAAAGTGACTTGCCCAAGATCACACAGCTAGTAAATGTCAAGAGTTTGAGACTGAATTCAAATTTCCCTCCTCCTGACTCCAAGGCCAGTTCTCTAGCCATTGGGCTACCTAGCTGCCACATAATAGATTTAGAGGTAGAAAGAATACCAGAGGTTATTTCAGCTAACCTCCTAATTTTATAGATGAGGAAACCGAGGCCTAACACTGTGAAACATATTTGTGGTCACACAGCAACAGAGATGGGTTCATGATTCCAAATTCAGCATTCTTTCCACAATTGAACATGAACTTTTTTTTAGGGTTTTTTTTTTTGGAGGGCAAAAAAAGAGAGAGTTATAAGTCTGATCCTACCACATTATAATTCCAGAGTAATTTACTGCAAGAAATCCACTGAGGCAATATTCTTTCCCATTTTTTAATCTTTTCTCTATATTAGTTGGTACTTCACTCCTACACAAACTACTTTCTCAAGTGCAAAGTCCCATGTGTTCTGATATTACTTCTTTTTCTCCTTTTGAAAAAGGAAAGAAGAAAAATCATAACTCTCGGGCAAAAATTCCTAAATAATCTCTTTCTAATTCTCCTTAACCCCAGCTTTCTGAGCTTTGAGCCAGACCAATAGACAAAAATCTTAATTTACAGCCTGTGCTCAAGATTAACCATTAACCTTCCTGCTGGCTGTTACCATGTTTCCAAAGCATTTCTTTTTTTTTCTTTTTTAAGGAAGTTAGATCTTTTTTACATTCTGAACTTGATTTTGTAAAAAAAAATAGATTTCAAAAAGAAAGATATAGTAAGTATATAGGGTATAAAGAATTTATTGCTAGAAATTACATTCCATGTTTAAAGAAGAGATAAAACAGTCAGTGCTTAATCTCTGTGTAATGAATGATTTGTAAAAAGAATGTCCAGAACTCAGCACGAATGGGGGAAAGTGGAGCTATCACGTACATGGTCTTTTTTTTTTTTTTTTGCAGTACTTGTCCTTTTCTTGCAGTCTTTAACCTGTCTGTGAATTGTGTTGTTTCCTTTAACTATAGAATGTTTCAGTATCTGTAGAGTTCTTTTCTATATTAGAGAGTAATGAGATATTTTGAATTATATATGTTGGACTTTTTTAAACTAGCAAAACACCTCTAAAAATAACAGCATAGGGGTTTTACCTTTTTTATTTACAACTAAAATCAGCTTTGTTTCATTGTATGACATGTGGAGTATTCTAATGGGATATGTTTGGATGGAGAACAGGAGTAAAGCTGAAAGCTGCTTTCAAGGCAAGATCACCCCCCCCCCCCCCCCCCCCCCCCCCGACCAAGCTCAGCTTTCAAATTCCTCCATTCTTATCTGACTTGCAGTGTGCATGACAACCAGGTTTTTTCTTTTGAGGCAAGGATCAGAAAGAATTTCTTGAATAGGACTACTTTCTTTAAATTTAACTAGAACAATCAATAAAGCACTTTAATAATAAAATGCCAGCTATGATATACAGGTAACTTTCTTTTTCAAACCCTTTCTTTGTGTTTTATCATGCTACTAATACTGCATTTATAGTGTCACTTCATTAATCTGGTGCTTAGGATGGTGACTTGGTAGACAAAGCCAACTATCCAGAATACCCCTGAGAACTAGAAAGTAAGCAAAAGTGATACCATTAGCTCTGAATACCTTAATTGCAGGAAAGGCCAACAGAGCCCCACGAGAGCTTCTTAGTTACAGTTGGTTCTAATAAGCTTGGTTTTTAACCCTACTGCGGATTAGATGTTCCATATTTAGAAGTTAAGAAGTATTATTAGAGGAAGTACACACTGATCATTGCAAAGAGTGACAGATAAATGATAGATCAGCTGAATTCTTCTAATGTTCCCCTCCAAACAACTTTAAAAATAACACTTCAAATAAAATTCTAGAGTGGCAGAGCCAAAAAAGGTCAGGGTGTGATATTCTTTATAAAGAGAATCTGTGTCATGGGGAGGAGGCTGGCATGTATCAATAAAAGAAAAAGAGCATATCAGTGAATTGAGCATGCAACTTTAAAAATTAGCGAAAGAATAAATTAAAAATCCCCAATTAAATACCAGAATGGAAATCTTGAAAAATCAAAGGAGAGACTAATAAATTTGAAAGTAAAATAATTGAACTAATAAACAAAACTGGGAGTTATGGAAAAAATTTAGTAAACTAGATAAAATATTAATTTAATTTTTTTAAAAGAAGAAAATCACTAGTATCAGAAGTGAAAAAGATGAATCTTATCTTCACTTAAGATGAAATTAAAGCAATTGTTAGGAGTTATTTTGTTCAATTAAGTGCCAGTAAAACTTATAATCTAAGTGAAATGAGTGAATATTTACAAAAATGTCTACTGCCCAGATTAACAAAAGAGGAAATAAAATACGTAAATATCATCTCTTAGCAAAAGAAATTGAACTAACCATATTTGATCCTCCCCAAGGGGGAAAAAAAACCCCAAGACCAGATGGATTCACAAGTGAATTCTAGTAAATGTTTAAGGAACAATTAATTCTAATACTATATAAACTATTTGAAAATTAGATAAAGGAGTCCTAGCAAATTCCTTTTATGATGTAAATAAGGTTCTGATACCTAACGGGAGAGAAAAATAGAGGAAAAAAACTATAAACTAATTCCTTAATGACTATTGAAAAAATAATTAGTTTTTGCAAGGCGACGGGGTTAAGTGGCTTGCCCAGGGCCACACAGCTAGCTAATTATTAAGTGTCTGAGGCTGGATTTGAACTCAGGTACTCCTGACTTCAGGGCCAGTGCTCTATCCACTGCGCCACCTAGCCTCCCTGAAAGAATAATTTAAAATAAAATGTTAGGAAATTACAGTACTATATCACAAAGACAATGCATTATAACCAGAGTGCAGACTGACTCAGTATTAGGGAACTATCAGCAAAATCGACCAAAACAATGACAAACAGATTAAATCATATGATTGATTACATCAATAGATGAAGAAAAACCTTTTTGATAAGATAGAATGCTCATTCCTATTAGAAATATTAGAAAATATGGGATACAATGGAATCTTTCTTAAAATGATAAATAATATCCATAACCAATAGTAAGTGTTATCTGTGAAGAGAATACACTTGAAGCCTTCCCCATAAGATTAGGAGAGAAGCAAGTATATCCATTAGAATCACTGTTGTTACTCAATATTGCATTAGAAAGGCCAGCTACATAATAAAACAAGAAAAGGAAATTGAAGGGAAAAAACAGGCAATGAGGAAATAAAACTATCATCTTTTGCAGATGATACAATGGTTCAGAGAATCTTTGAGAATCAACTAAAAACTAGTTGAAACAAGTAACAATTTTAGCAGTTGCCAGATATAAAATAAACCCATATAAATCTTTAGCATTTCTGTATATTGTCAGCAAAACCCAACAAGAAAAGAAGAGAAATTCCATTAGAAAAACTACAGATGATACAACATGCTTGGGAATATACCTGCCAAGACAAAGCAAGGGATTATATAAACATAATTACAAAACACTTCATACAAACAAAGATCTAAAAAACTGGACGTATAATAATTGTTGATGTGTAGGCAGAGTAATTATAATTAAAATGACAATTCTGCCTAAGTTAATTTACTTATTCAGTGCCCTAGCTATCAAATAGCCAAAGAATTATTTTATGAAGCTAGGGGAAAATAGTAACAAAATTAATCTGGAAGAATAAAAGGTCAAGAATATCAAGGAAATGAATTTTAAAATGTTAAGAAAAGTGGTCTAGCAGTTCCATGTTTCAAAACACATTACAAAGTGTTAATCATCAAAACTATCTAGTACTGGCTAGGAAATAGAGTGATGGTAGCTCAGTGAAATAGTTCAAATATACAATATGAAGTTGTAAACGACCCTAGTATTCTAGTATTTGATACTTTAAGAGGTCAACATTTGACAAAAATTGATGGGAAAACTGGAAAGTAGTTTCGCATGAACCTGACATAGACCAGCATATACCAAGATCAGATCAAAAATGGATAAATGATTTAGACATAAAGAGTATATCCTAAATAAATTTGGTGAACAAGGCAAAATGTACCTGACAGATAGGGGAAGGATTTCTGATCAAACAAAGGTAGAGGACATTATGGGAAGAAAAATAGACAATTTGATTATGTGAAATATTTTTGATAAATATTTTAATTAAGTTTAAATGCATCATGAGAAAAGAAAACAAATGCCATTTACACAGCAGAACATAAGAGACTATTCAATATAAAACAATAAATTTCCATTTACAGAAAATCTATATGATAAATACTACATGTTGTTTTCAAAACTCCCCAACTTTTCTTGTCTTCCCTGTAGGTTTTCTTTTGTTCTGTGCTATGTACTTTTTTCTCCACCCTAAAGAAGACTATAATTAAGTGTGTATATTTACATATAAATATGTATACACACACACACACACACACACACACACGTATCTATAAATATGCACATTTATCAGGGCAGCTAGGTGGCGGCGCAGTGGATAGAGCACTGGCCCTGGAGTCAGGAGTACCTGAGTTCAAATCTGACCTCAGTCACTTAATAATTACCTAGCTGTGTGGCCTTGGCCAAGCCACTTAACCCCATTTACCTTGCAAAAAAAACCCCTAAAATAAAAGTATATATATATTTATACACTATATATATATATATACATTTATACACTATATATACATATACATGTATGTATAAATGTAAATATATATACTTAAACACATAAATGTATACATACTTATATACATTCACATGTGTATTTGTAAGAGCATATTGTGCTTATTTGCATTTGTCATCTGTTTCTCTGAAGTGAATAATGTCTTCCTTCATAAGTCCAAGTCTTTCCATGTTCTTTTAAATCAACCAACTCATTTTCCATATCATAGCAATATTTAATCTCAGTTACGTCTTATCTGAGAGATTGTTTAAGAAAGTTTCCCCCCAGTTGTCTGCATTCCTTCTATTCTTGGCTACATAGGTTTTATTTATAAAAGAAATTATAAATTTAAAATAATCAAATTTATCTATTTTATACTTGAATAACATCCTCATTTTATAATGTATTTTAAGATACTGCTTATATAGTTTATAGTTTAATATAGTTTTTTATAGTTTAAAATTCTAAGATACTAATACTGCTGAATCTTCCTTTGTACCTTTTTTTCCCTGGTTTCTTTGAAGTTCCTGACCCTTTGTTCTTCCAAATGAACTTTGTTATTATTTTACCAGCTCAGTAAGTTAATTTTTTTTTTTAGTAATTTAATTGGGATGACATTGAATAAATAGGCAAATTATCATTTTAAAAATTATATTGGCTTTCCCTACTCATGAATAATAAATATTACTTCCATTATTTAGATCTGATTTTATTTATATAAAAAGTGTTTTATGTTTATATAATTTCTGTTTGGGTAGTATTTTATACTGCTAGTTATTTTAATATTTTATTTTTCCAATTATATGTAATGTTAGTTTTTAAGCATTTTTGGTAAGGTTTTGAGTTTTACATTTTTCTTTCTCCTTCCCCTCCCCACAGAGAGCAATCTAATATAGGCTATTCATGTATAGCCATGCTAAAACATAGATCCATATTAATCTTGTTGTGAAAGAAGAATCAAATCAAATGGGGAAAAAACACTAAAGAGGGGAAAATACCCATAATACCTAAGACAATTTATAAAAATTGAAGATAGGAGACTTTGGTCTTCATTTAAACTCCACAATTCCTTCTCTGGCTATGGATGCTGTTTATTTTCTTCCTATTTTCCCTCACTATCCTTCTCATCCTATGTGTCCTATCCCTCCTCCTTCTTCAAATTTACTCCTGCTACCTTTATGTCTGTCCTTTAACCTATCCAGCCTTGTAAGAGTCCCTACCTTATCCTCCCTCACCCATCCTATCACCTTGCCTTCTTATTTCTTTCTGAATTTAGAAAACTTATAGACATACATATACATATATATATACACGAGTGTGTTTGTGTGTTTGTATATATCTGTGTATATATCGTGTGTGTGTGTGTGTGTGTGACTTGCATTTCAGTCAGAAAGGAGGGTGAAAAGAGAAGGTGGCATAAGTAAGTCTCAGGTAGAACAGCACTTAACTTTTCTTGTGCTATTATAGTCAATTGTTTCTCAAATCCCATTGTCCAGATTCTGCATTCTAAAGATTCTCAGGTCTTACATATTTCTTAATTTGTACACCCCCCCCAACAAACTAAAAACCTGTTTCCTTCCGCTGAAGGACTTCATTTAATCATACAAGTCTATATTCTTTTTTGAGGGCAACAATTGGTTTTCATTTAAACATAATTTGTTGGCAATCCTTCATGTTCTCTTAATGTAGGAACTTAGCGTAAAATTGGATCACCAGTGAAAGATACTTTCCAAAGTTTATGAAGTAGAGCAGGTGAAAAATCAACCACTAATAGAAGGTAATTATTTTTCAAATAACAGTTTGGCAGCCAGGTGCTCCTAGTCACATCAAAGGAATGAATAGTAATTCAGTCTGTTGCCAACATTGAAGAATGTCTATTAAAAACTTAAGAGAATACATACTGTGAGTGCTCCCAGAGGTGGATTAACACATTAAATGGAGTTAGGATTTAAATTCCAAATAAATTCTCTGAGTCCATAAAATTACATCCCACATCCCTCCTTTTTAGGTATTTATGGTTTGTCTGGAGCCTTTTCCATTCATGCCCATATCCTCTGAAACAGTAGTAAATCCATTACTCAGTGGAAATAATTCAATCCTGAGCACCAATGGTTGTAACTGCCACAACTCTTTAGCCCTGGGTTTTCACTTGAATGCATTTGATATAAGAATTATTCAACATATAATTGAATTAAATTAATTTGTTTGATATCTTGGTAGCACAAACCATGACACAATCAACAGACTGATATAAATAACTTATGGTGTTTCTTTCTATTGGCATTTGCCCTTCTTTTCTGTGCCTGATTTTACTGCCACCAACTACAATGTTTGCTGTACCACCAGACATTTTATTCAACCTATACCTGCAACTTCTTCAAGTCTGCAATCTTCTACTATACTTGGAATAAAAAATGCTGATTCAAATCTTAGCACTGATACTTAACATGTGACCATTAGACAAACCAGGGCTTCAGTTCCCTTATCTGCAAAATGTGGAGTTTGAACTAGATGATTACTAAGATTGCTTCTATCTATAATTCTGTACTTTTGTAATTCTCTCTCTGGATTATGTTTTCACTTTCTTATTAAACTGCTTTATTAGTCCATGACATACCTTTTGCTGATTACTTCCCAATTTGCCTTTATCTTCTGTTAACAAACTACTGACATTGCTCTTTGTGTGCTCTATATGGGCCTATGTGACTAATAGGCAATTGTAAATTCTTAGAGCATTTATTAACTACTTATTTCTTACTGTAGGGCAGCCCTATACTAAGTACTAGAGATATAAATATAATAAAACTATTCCTAGTCTCAGGGAATTCCTAGTCTTTCAGTCTAAAGAGAAGACAAAATATACAAGGAAACTGAAAAAGTGAGAGAGAAAAGAGGTACCCTGAGGGGAAAGCCAAGTTGCAGGTTAGAAAGTAATCTGGAAGTTTCTTATTTAATAACTTTGGATATTGTAAATAGTAAGATAGGAATATTGTAAATAGTAAGATAGGAATATTGTAAATAGTAAGATAGGAAAAAAGAGGGATCAGTAAGACATGGTTCCTGCCCTCAATAAGTTTATGATTTAGCTATGGAGAAAATGTATCAGCACAGAAATTTAAGTAACACTATAATCCAAAGCTGGCCAAAGTACCTATTAAGATAGTTTCTATGGATCCTAGGAAGTGAAGTTGTCATTTCATCATCATTAACAATTATACTGGGGAAAAGTGGAGGCTCAGAGATGATTAGAAATGATCTCTTGGGATGAATAGTAATGGTAATGAGAGAGAAGATAGATTTTTTTTTTAGATTTTTTTGCAAGGCAAATGGGGTTAAGTGGCTTGCCCAAGGCCACACAGCTAGGCAATTATTAGTGTCTGAGGCCGGATTTGAACTCAAGGTCCTCCTGACTCCAGGACTGGTGCTCTATCCACTGTACCACCTAGCTGCCCCAAGCTAGATTTTCTTAAGACTTTTTTTCACTTTTATTTTTGTTCCTGTAGTCTTCCTGTTACCCTTCCCAGATAACTATCTCATATAACAAAGAATTTTTTTAAAAAAAGAAGAAGAGGAAAGTGAAAATACCCCCAGCGAAACCAGTCAAAATATAGAATTTTTTTTTTACTATATGCAGTGTACCATACCTGTGAACCATTCCATCCCCACTCCAACTCCTGCAAAATGATAAAAGGGAATGTCTTCTCCTCTTTGGGACCAAAATTGATCTTTTGTAATTTTGCAACATTAAATTAGAAAATATATTTCTATGAATGACTTGGATGAAAGCATACTTAGCAAATTGGCAGATGACACAAAGCAGGAGGGATGGTTAAAATGGCTAAATCTAATAAAATGCAATTCATAGGGTTAACTAGAAAATTTTAATCTTGAATTCAATACAAGATGGGAGAAGCATTTTTAGAGAGACATTCCATGTTGGGCTTTTAGTATCTTGAAAACTCAGTGTAAATCAGCAGTGTGACATGACAACTAAAAAATTCAATGGTCTCTTAGACAGCATTGAGAGAGAGAGAAAAAAGGTCAAAGATCAGGTCACATGATTATGGGACCACACATCCTCTATTATGTTCAACTCTGGATATTGGTAATCTGGAGAACATCTAATGGAAAGCAAGCTAGGATGGTGAAAGAACCCTTGAGATCCTACAAAAGGGGAAATGATGTAAGGAACTGCCAATATCTGCTGATTTCACCTTTATAACATCTCTAGAATTCTTCGCCTTCTTTTTTTCCTCTGTTTCTACCAATACTGGTGTAGGCCCTATCACCTCATACCTAGACTATTGCAATAATCTGCTAGTGAGTCTGCCTGCCACAAATTTTCCCCTCAACTCCATCCAACTTCCATCCATCTTCTTCCAGTCTAAATGTCACTCCCCTGCCATATCCATTGCCTCTAGGATTAAATACAAAAATCTCCTTGATATTCCAAGTTCTTTATAACCCAACTTCAGCCTACCTTTCTAGTCTTTTTGCACCTTACTCCTTTGCCACATGTTCTTCAATTCAGTGACTGTTCTTCAAATGTACCAAGAAAAAGATGCTCCATATTATGACTTAGGTCATTTTCTCTGACTGTTGCCCATGAGAGCATATTCCCTCTTTCCTCTGCACCTACTGGCTTTCCTGGCTTCCTTCAAATCCCAAGTAAAATTCCAATTTCTACAGTAAGCCTTCCCTAATGCCTCTTCATTCCAGTGCTTTCCTTCTCTTAATTATTTCCTACTTTTCCTGTATTCTGGAGCAGCTAGGTGGTGCTGTGGATTGAGTACCAGTCCTTGGGAGGATCTAGGTTAAAATCCAGCCTCAGATACTTGAGACTAACTTTATGTCCTTGGGCAAGTCACTTAACCTTCACATCTAGAGCCATTCCCATTCATCCTGATTTCATATATGGCCAGTGGACCTAGGTGACTCTGAAAAAGAAAGTGAGACTGGAGACTCAACATCATCCCCCCCCCCCCCCCCAAGTTCAAATCCAATTCATGTGCTTGGCCTTCTCTGAGAATGAAGGACAAGCATCATCATCCCCATCCTCATCCTTTCGCTTTTTGTTTGCATGTTGTCTTAACCCATTAGACTGTAAGTTCCTTGAGGGGAGGGTTGCATCTCTTTTTTGTGTCCCCAGGATTCAGTATAGTGCTAGCTAGCTAGCACTGTGGTTTACTTAATTATGTTTATTGATTGATAATTAGCTTAGAAAGAAGAGAAGACTTAGTAGTGTGCATGCTAATTCTTTTCAAGTATTTGAAAAGTTATCTTGGAAGTAGCAATGGATTTGTTCGGTATAGTTCTAATAGGCAAAATGATGAGCAATAGTTGGAGGAAATTTAGGCATCATATAAGGGGAAAACTTCAAAATAATTTTTTCTAATAGAATAGAAGCTCTACTTGAAGAAATTGTTTTATTTTTGCCCTTGAATCCCTAGAACCTAACATAGTATATTGCACATAACAGGCACTTACATTCATATGTCAAATTAGATTTGACCAAAAATAGAATGGGCTGCCACAGGAGATGGTAGGTTCCTTAGTTTTCTTTTCCTTTTCCTTGATGGAAGTACAGTAGTTATTTATGGTTCTATCTTACTAATAATTCACAGAGCTTTGCTCTGCTCAGGTTTTAAACTGGACCAGTTTGTCCCTTGTTGGGCATCCTGGTAGCCATAGGGACCCCACCATATTGATTCTAAACTTAGTGAAGATACCTGATTGGTCATAGTCATATGAAAAAATGCTCTAAATCATTAATTATTAGAGAAATGCAAATTAAAGTTTCTCTGAGGTACCACTTCACACCTCTCAGACTGGCCAATATGACCAGAAAGGATAATGATCGTTGTTGGAAGGGTTGTGGGAAATCTGGGACACTGTTACACTGTTGGTGGAGCTGTGAACTCATCCAACCTTTCTGGAGAGAAATTTGGAACTATGCCCAAAGGGCAACAAAAATGAGCATACCCTTTGACCCAGCAATAGAACTACTGGGTCTATACCTGAAGAGATCATGAAAAAGGGTAAAAATATCACTTGTACAAAAATATTTATAGCAGCCCTGTTTGTGGTGGCAAAGAATTGGAAATTAAGTGAATGTCCTTCAATTGGGGAATGACTTAGCAAACTGTGGTATATGTATGTCATGGAACACTATTGCTCTATTAGAAACCAGGAGGGACGGGATTTCAGGGAAGCCTGGAGGGATTTGCATGAGCTGATGCTGAGTGAGATGAGCAGAACCAGAAAAACACTGTATACCCTAACAGCAACATGGGAGTGATGTTCAACCTTGAAGGACTCGCTCATTCCATCAGTGCAACAATCGGGAACAATTTTGGGCTGTCTGCAAAGGAGAGTGCCATCTGTATCCAGATAAAGAGCCATGGAGTTTGAACAAAGTTCAAGGACTATTCCCTCTAATTTAGGGGAAAAAAACATCTTATTGATGGATCTTGTTATTTCTTAGACTTTTTGTCTCTTTCTTAAGGATATGAGTTCTCTCTCATCACACTCAATTTGGATCAATGTACAACATGGAAACAAAGTAAAGACTGACAGATTGCTTTCAGTGAGCGGGGGAGAGAAGTAAGATTGGGGGGGAATTGTAAAACTCAAATAATATCTTTAATAAAAATAAATTTAAAAAAAAAAGAAGATACCTGATTAGTATAGACCAGTACTACTCTGAACTCCTGAGGTTAAGAGATTCCCCCATCTCATCTTCCTTGGTAGCAGGAATTATGGACATAGAACACCACATCCAGCCTCTCTTGGGATTTTAAGGAAAAACTTGGCGACTGCTTATTAAGTATAATATACAAGAGCTTCTTATTCCAGTATACAGTAAACTAGGGTATCCACTAAGGTCTCTTCTAATTCTGAGGTTCTGTGAGATTGAGAATGAGCTAGATCTCCTCTTAGTCATAGTTTGGGAGGGAATTCATGAGTCTTACTGCCTCTTCTTCAATTTTTGTTATCATATGGGCTATCTTTCATGTATATGCTTGTGGAATAATAATAGTTAACATTTATTGTAGCACCTCCTCTCTGACAGGCACTATACAAAGCATCTTCAAGTTATTGTCCCATTTGATACAACAATCCCAAGAGGTAGGTGCATTATTACCCCCAATTGTTTGGCAAAACCAAACAATTCTTCTCCTTTGTCTGAGGAAAGGTTAAATGACTTGCCCAGGGGTACACAACTGGGAAGTGTTTAAGATCAAATTTGAACTCCAATCTTCCCATCTCCAGGCCTTGCCTTTACTCTATTTTTCCACTATGGAAATAATTGAATTTGAAGGAGTACATGTAACAGTCTGAACAAATAACATGTGCAATGGCACACTCACAGAGGATTTCCTGAATTTATTGACTGATGTTTTTTTTTGTACCTATAGATAAACCATATAAAAGAAAGATTTGCAGAAGAATCAAATAAAGAAATAGTCCTCATGTGCATTGGGATCACTTCAGGAGTTGGACGACTGCTCTTTGGCAGAATTGCAGACTTTGTTCCTGGTGTTAAAAAAGTTTACTTACAGGTATCTTATTTTTTATTACTCACAAAAACAAAATTATCCTTTTTGGTCAATATTTAGCAAAATGCCATGTTTTTCTATCACTATTAAAATGTTATTTTGAAAAATTTAAAGTTCTGCAGACTTTGGAGATAGCTTACAGAAACTTAGTTTTGGTTTTTTTTTTTCAAACTTACATGGTTTTTTCCATGGACAAATCAACTTAGAAGTTAAAAGATCAAACAACATTCTCCTTTTCTCCCAGCTAAAAATACTTCAGAAACAAAATGCTGTCTTTGCTTTATGATTTTTCAGGAAAGGGTAGTTTATTTGACCTGATTTTTAATATCTTGTATAGATCCTGTGCTTTTTACCTTATGAGTTGCTTCTAGTAGTGTTAATGGTTGGATGAGAACTCTTGGGGAGTAAATGGCTAGTTTTGGGTTCATTATTGATCTCTAGTCCATAGAAATTCACATGAATTAATTCAGCTTCTTGAAAGCATAGGTTCTTACACACAGTAGTTACTTAGCATATGTTTGTTAAATTGAATTTTAATTTGATTCTTGAATCACAAAAATCCCTGGTAACCCACCATTAAGCAACTTCACAGAGCCAGAAAGACTGGGTTTGAGTCCCAGCTCCCCTGCCTTCTCTGCTTATTACATGTGTAATAATGGGCAAATTATTTAGTTTTCATAGTTCTCAGTTTTCCTTAATATTTGATTTTTATTAACTATTAATTAACTATTGTTAATTAAGCATTTATATAGAGGTTCAAAGTTTTTGCTAAGTGTTTTAACATATATTTTCTCATTGGACCCTCATAAAAACTGGTAGGTAGGTGCAATTATTTTTTCCACTCTACATAGGAGAAAACAGACTAAAATAGATTAAGTGATTTATCCAGTCAGGATTTGAATTTAGGTTTTCCCTGACTTCCTGAGTTTATTGTAATATAAAGTTCAAAAGATACAGTAATCATTTAGAAACCATAAAGTGCTATAATTAATCATTTGAGATAAACGTTTTATCCACATATTTTTGCTAACTATCTGTTAGGAATAGATTCATATATCAGTGACCACACTTACATGTATT
The DNA here is from genome assembly GCF_037893015.1 of Macrotis lagotis. Lineage (NCBI taxonomy): Eukaryota > Metazoa > Chordata > Mammalia > Peramelemorphia > Peramelidae > Macrotis > Macrotis lagotis. The sequence goes on from NC_133662.1 coordinate 112,884,897, forward strand.
TTAGCCATTTAACCAATAGCAAGGGAGACCTCTAATGGTCATTTATAATTGTGCATACATTATGCTTGCAGATGGTTAGTTACCTGCCTCTCCCAATAGAATTGTAGACATTTCAATGGATTAGAATGTCTTTTGACTAACTTACAGTGTATTTTAGAGTTTTAAAAATTGAATTTTATTTCTTTTCATTTAACAAAAACACTGGCTTTTTTACAACTATTTTGCAATGATCATGATAATTTAAATTTTTTCTTTTTTAAAATTTTTTGTCACCTTAATTTTTGAACATGTGTCTCTCCTCTATCATCCCAAGGAAACTATCCCTGGTATCAAAGAATAAAAAAGGAGGGGGAGTGGTTTGGCAAAACCAAACAATTCTTCACCTTTGATAACATCCTGTAAACTTTGTAAAGAAGGAAGGGGAGGTCTGTTTTTTCAATTTTTCTGGAGCCAAGATTATCCTTTGTAATAGTGCCCTACTCAATTTGATTATTTTGATCTGTTTTAATTTGCTTTTCTTTAATTATATTTGTTGGTTCTTAGTGTAATAACAGTACATTACATTCATGTGGTCAAGGCAAAAAACAATAATGCACCAAAATTTGTTTAGCCTTTCCTCTATCAATGGCCTCTTCTTTGCTTCCCAGTTTTTAACTACAAAAAAAGGAGCTGCCATAAATATTTAGATATTTATATTTATATGGGACCTTTTTTCTGTCTTTGACCTCCATATTGCTGAACAGTATAATCCTTAGGTGTTTAAAAAATACTAGTGAAACTAGGGGTAGCTAGATGGCCTAGTAGATAGTGGGCTGGACCTAGAATCAAGGAGGACTGAATTCAGATTTGGCTTCAGGTAGTTACTAGTTATGTGACCCTGAGCAAATCACTTAATCTTTGTTTACTCCAATTTCCACATCTATAAAATGGGAATAATAATAATAGTAATAATAATAACACCTACTTCTCAGGGCTTTTAAAGGATCAAATGAAATAATAATTGTAAAGTGCTTACCATAGTCCCTTGTACAGAAATGCTTTTATTTATTATTATTGTTATTATTAGTCTCAGATATCTTCCCAAGACCTTCCATACTTGATCAGTAGTAAATAGAGAACTACTCTATACTGTATGTTTAATTTTGGCTAAAATTGTTACTCTCAGCCTTAACTTCCTTCACTAATTTCTGATGAACCATGCATAAGATTTTTAGACTACATACTGAGCCATGAAAAGATTTCACATAAGCCAGAGCATTTTTTCATATTTATTAAAGATTTTATTTATTTTGAGTTTTACAATTTTTCCCCATCTTACTTCCCTCCCCCTCACAGAAAGCAATTTATCAGTCTTTACATTGTTTCCATGTTGTACATTGATCCAAATTGAGTGTGATGAGAGAGAAATCATATCCTTAAGGAAGAAATAAAAAGTATAAGAGATAACAAGATCAGACAATAAGATATCAGGTTTTTTCCTAAGTTAAAGGTAATAGTCTTTGGTGTTTGTTCAAACTCCACAATTCTTTCTCTGGATACAGATGGTATTCTCCATTGCAGATAGCCCAAAATTGTCCCTGATTGTTGCACTGATGGAATGAGCAAGTCCATCAAGGTTGATCATTGCCCCCATGTTGCTGTTGGTTCTGCTCATCTCACTCAGCACCAGTTCATGCAAATCCCTCCAGGCTTCCCTGAATTCCTGTTTCTCCTGGTTTCTAATAGAGCAATAGTGTTCCATGACATACATATACCACAGTTTAAGCCATTCCCCAATTGAAGGACATTCACTTAATTTCCAATTCTTTGCCACCACAAACAGGGCTGCTATGAATATTTTTGTACAAGTGATGTTTTTACCCTTTTTCATGATCTCTTCAGGGTATAGACCCAGTAGTGGTATTGCTGGATCAAAGGGTATGCACATTTTTGTTGCCCTTTGGGCATAGTTCCAAATTTTTCTCCAGAAAAGCTGGATGAATTCACAGCTCTATCAACAGTATAATAGTGTCCCAGATTTCCCACAACCCTTCCAACAATGATCATTATCCTTTCTGGTCATATTAGCCAGTCTGAGAGGTGTGAGGTGGTACCTCAGAGAAGCTTTAATTTGCATTTCTCTAATAATTAATGATTTAGAGCAATTTTTCATATGACTATGGATTGTTTCGATCTCCTCATCTGTAAATTGCCTTTGCATATCCTTTGACCGTTTGTCAACTGGGCATTTTTTAAAGGCCCTCTTCAACATGCCTAGGCTTAAAATGGATATGTTTAACTTACTTTTTTTTTACTAGTAGAAAAAAATTTTTTGACCCTGAGTAAGTCACTTAACCCTGTTTGCTTCAGTTTCCTCATCTGTGAAATGAGCTGGAGAAGGAAATGGGAAACCACTCCAGTTTCTCTGGAAACCCCAAATGGAGCCACAAAGAATACAACATGACTAAGTACACCTGAATACTATTTAGTATGCTTATCAAAGAATTGGCATTCCCAACCAATAGAGATAGTGTAGCTCATGGAGGACTTGACTTTGATCATCATTATGATTGTCATGCTATTCATCTGAACAATAAGGGGGTCAGACTAGATGGCCTCTGACTTTTCATTGACTCTAAATCTGACCTTATGAAAAGGGAAGAGGATGGGAAAGGAATAAATATTTGTAGCAACTACTAAATACTTAAAGCACTGTACTAAATGCTTTTTACAAAGATCATATTATAAACAAATAATAAAATCAAATATAAGCTAAAAATTTTCCCTTCACTAAAGGGCCTTAGCACTTGTTGAGTATTATATAGAGAGAATTCTTCTTAATCTGTGTGTTGGATTAGGTGTGACCTCTGAGGACTCCTCCAATTCTAAGATTATTGAAATTTTTTGATTTTTTTTGTGAACTCTTTAACTGAAATTTCAATATTAACATTTTTATTTAATAGACTCTTACACTGGTTGTATAATCTTGGACAAGTCACTAATGACATGTCAGGTCTGGATCAGAAAAAAGGGGGAAAAACATTAATGTGCATTTAATAAAATTAAAATAAAGCAAAAAATGCTTTATGTTACTTTCCAAAATGATGTATATAGGCTTATTTCATTCCTTTTGTCATTATTTCTATGTGTTTATACACATGTGACTATCAGTTTTTATGCTATTTTCTTCTGACTGCATTTTACATAAATTTATATTGCCTTTCATATTACTCTTGCTCATATTTAATAATAATAATAGCTAATATTTATGTAGCACTGTTATATGCCAGGTACTTTGCTAAGCTATTTACATTTATTACTCATTTGATTCTCATAATCATCCCGGGAGATAGATGTCATTATTATATTCTTTTTACCAATGAGGAAATTGAGACAAACAGAGGTTACATGATTTGTCCAGGGTCATGGAGCTAATAAATATCTGAGGCAAGATTTGAACTTAGCTCATTCTGATTCCAGGCTTGGAATTTTATCTATTGTGACACATACTTGCCAGTATATATTAAATTGCATTAACAATAGCAATAATTATATGTATTAAATTTAATTTTTTTTGTTTTAAATCATGGCACATATAGGCTTAAACAGTCCATATTCACTCTTCTCTATGATATAATCTCTCTTTGGTTCATTTTTCCATCCTAAGAATTTCTGAGAACCTCAGAATATAGTCCATGTTTTAAGTCTTAAAAATGTAAAGGGAATCACTTCAGTGTAAATATTCAAAATAACTATCCAATCTGTGGCCAAGGCCTATTTTGCCTTTGTAACATTTCTTTGCACACACACACACATGCACACGTGCACACCGTGTGTGTGTCTGTGTGTGTGTGTGTGTGTGTGTGTGTGTGTGTGTGTGTGTGTCCCCTTCTGTCTTCAAACTGTTGAATAGTTTCAGTTGTGTCCTGCTCTTGTGACTTCAGTTAGGGCAAAGATACTGGAGTGGTTTACCATTTCCTTCTCCACTCCCCTGATACTTCCAGTACTCTGTTGAAAGTTGTTATCCTCATGTCTAGACTATCAGTTTCATTGCCACAGGCCTTTTTTTTAAGGTTTTTTTTTTGCAAGGCAATGGGGTTAAGTGGCTTGCCCAAGGCCACACAGCTAGGTAATTATTAAGTGTCTAAGGTCAAATTTGAAAGCAGGTACTCCTGACTCCAGGGCCGGTGCTCTATCCACTATAGCCGCCCCTACAGGAATCTTTCTCTGCTCCAATTCATCCTTCACGCCACTGTCATTCAAAGTGATTTTCTAGCTAGCCACATCATTATTCTACTCATCCAGTGGCTCCCTAGAACCTCCAGAAACAAATACTCTGTCCTCTGGCATTCGGAACCTTCCATAATTTACCCCTACCCATCCACTTTTCCAATAATTTTAAACCTTACTCCCACACCCCCACCGCCGTATATTCTATGATTCAGTGACATCTCTTTGTTCTTTCTCCCCCTAAGATAGTCTATTGCTGATGGGCATTTTCACCCCCATGATCTCTCTCCTTATCTTTGCCTCCTGGCTTCCAGCTCAAAGCCTACCTTTGAAAGAATACTTTTCTTAATACCCTTTAATTCTAGTGTCTTGCATCTCGATTATTTCTAATTTATTCTATATTTAATTAATTTGTACACACTTGTTTATAGTTTGTCTCTCCCTTTAGATTGTGAACTCCTTTCTCCATTCCCAGAGCTTAGCTCAGTTTCTTACACCTAGTAGGTGTTTAACAAATGCCAATCAATTGATTGGTATTGCATAAAATTTCTTTTATCCCACAGAAAAACAACATAAAGATCTGAGAGCCAGTATGCTGTGGTGGATAGAAAGCCATTCTCTGTATCTATAAAACCTGGGTTCAGGTCCTGCTTCTGACTTTGTAGCTACAGGGTCTAAAATTGTATGACTCATGGTAATATTTTAACTTTTCTGTACTGCAGGTGACTGCCTTAAACTATAAATTGCATATCAGTCCAGACCTGATTTTTGCTATTGATGTTATGATTTGTTTTTGGGATAGGGTCTCCCTAACTTTCTGCCTAAGCTGGAAATGCAGCAACCATTCATAGTAGGCTTGATTGCAGATTTGATTGGGAAACTTTAACTTATTCCATTTTTTTCTGATCTGAATCTCTTTGCCCTTTCCTTAGGTAGCCATACTGTTGCCAGAGTAATGTGGATTCCCAGTCAGGGGATTTAACACTGCTATAGCTTAGAATTTCCAGATTCAAGTGATCCACCTGCCTTAGTCTTTCTAACACCAGGGACTATATTGTGGACCCTACTATTCAGACTAGGACCAGTGTTTTTTTAAAAAAGTGCCATCTTTTAAGTCCGGAGCTTTACAGTACTACCCTGAAGGTTTGGCACCCCTTTCTGCCTCCCCCCCACCACCTTAAGTTTTCCTTTCTAGGAAGGCAACTCTTTGTCATTTTGGTGTTTTGCATCTTTACCACAGGAAGCTATACAAAGCCTCTAGTCTTTTAGAATTACTCTAAATACACATAGAGTCTAAGGGGTTAGGGAAAGATTAAAACGAATGAACTTGGGGTTGCTAGAATGTTAACCCCCTTTCCCATCATCTGTACCATAAGAATAATTCAAAATAGGTCTGAATAGCAAAATCCAGTGTTTTGTGCCTTTATATGGTTTCTCTATCTCTTGCTACTTACTCCAAGAAGCCTATACTGCTCACCTATACTACTCCCCCTTTCTCTAGGACTTGCATCCAGAACTTTCCAGGAGCTGGGAGGTATTGCTCAGGAAATCCATTTTTTAGTCAGGATTCTAAATAACGTGACTTCATCCTTTCCTGAGTCTCTGTGGTTGAGAGCCTCTTATTGCCCCCCTCCTGGATTATGAGCAAGAGCATGCGTGACCCTATGTGCTTCCTATAAGAAACTAGGAATGAAGCACCATTCTTACCTCCTTACCCCTTAGAAACATGGCACTTGATGGGTGAACTTCTCCATCTGCCTGTAAACATGTCCCCTAATCCCATTTTGAAGTCCTTCCATCTCCATCAACTATCATCCTATCTTTTTTTGTCTATTGAAGCTAAGCTTCTTAAAAAGGCCACCAACTGGAGCTGTGAACTCATCCAACCTTTCTGGAGAGAAATTTGGAACTACACCCAATGGGCAAGAAATATGTGCATACCCTTTGATCCAGCAATACCACTACTGGGTCTATACCCTGAAGAGATGATGAAAAAGGGTAAAAACATCACTTGTACACACATTATTAATAGCAGCCCTGTTTGTGGTGGCAAAGAATTGGAAATCAAGTAAATGTCCTTCATTTGGGGAATGGCTTAGCAAACTGTGGTATATGTATGTTATGGAACACTGTTGTTCTATTAGAAACCAGGAGGGATGGGAATTCAGGGAAGCCTGGAGGGATTTGCATGAACTGATGCTGAGTGAGATGAGCAGAACCAGAAAAAGACTGTACACCCTAACAGCAACATGGGGGTGATGACCAACCTTGATGGACTCGCTCATTCCATCAGTGCAACAATCAGGGACAATTTTGGGCTGTCTGCAATGGAGAATAACAGCTGTATCCAGAGAAGGAACTGTGGAGTTTGAACAAAGTCCAAGGACTATTCCCTTTAATTTAGGGGAAAAAAAAGCTGATATCTCATTGTCTGATCTTGTTATCTCTTATACTTTATGTTTCTTCCTTAAAGGATATGATTTCTCTCTCATCACAATTAATTTGAATCAATGTACAATATGGAAACAATGTAAAGACTGATAAATTACCTTCTGTGGGGGGAGGGAAGTAAGATTAGGGGAAAAATTGTAAAACTCAAATAAAATCTTTAATAAAAATTTTTATAAAAGTAAAAAAATGGCCACCAACATTAGATGCCTCCACTTTCATTCCTCACACCCTCTTTTTGATCCCTTACAATCTGACATTCAACTCATCATTCTACTGAAATTGTTTTCTCTAATTACCAGTGATCTCTTAGTTGCAGATCCATTAGACTTTTCTCAGTCCTCATTCTCCTTGACCTTTCTGTAGCATCTGATACTTTTGATTCTTTCCTTTTTGATACTCTCTTTGTAGGTCTTCAGGACACTACTTTCTCCTGCTTCTCCTCCTATCTATCTGGACCCCTCCTTCTGTTTTCTTTTCTGGATCTTCCTCCAGATCACACTCTCTAATTGCTGATGTCTCCCAGGGTTCCATCCTGAGCTCCCTTTTCTTCTCCCTCTCTACTATTTCACTTGATAATCTCCAGGGATTAAATTAGCACCCCTATGCTGATGATGTCTCAATTTCTCTGCTGACCTCTAATTTCCATCTCCAGTTGCCTTTCAGATTTCTTAAATTGACTATCCAGTAGACATCTTAATCTCACTATGTCCAAAACAGATATTTCCCTTAAACTATCCTCCTTTCCTACCTTTCCTAGTGCTATAGAGGATAAAATCATCCTCCCCGTTTCTCACTACTTAGGAGTTATCTTGACTTCTTCACCATCTCTCACTCCCTCCCTGCTTCCATGACCCAATCTATTGATAGATTAGTAAAAATTATCAATATCATCTTTACAGCAACGATGGACCATGGGGCATATAAGATCTGTGAAATCATTTGGGCTGGTGCTTCCATGGCAACTTCAGGCAGGACTGAAAATTCAATGAATCTAGCTCTTTCTAGGGGTGAATTAATTAAATGTTTGACTAAATATAACAGGCTAATTCTTAAATTGATAATTTTGTTTGGTCCATAAAAGATATTATAATTATTCAAATGACCCTTGACAGAAAAAAAGGTTCCATATTCTTGCTTTATAGTATCTATTGAAAATTACCCCTTCTCTCTGACACTACCATCACTCCAGAGCAGACCCTCATTACCTAACTGAATTAGTGCTATTTAGCCTATTTGTGGGTCTGCCTGCCTCAAGTCATTACCTACTCCAATCCATCTTCTATTCATATGCTAAAGTGATTTCCCAAAAGCATAGGTTCAATCATTAATAAACTCCAGTGGCTTGCTCTTACTTCCTGGATTAAATTAAAAGATGCTCTGTTTGACATTCACAGCCCTTCAATCTAACCTTTTCTACTTTTCCAGTTTTCTTGCACTTTACTCTGTCATGCTCTTTGACCTAATTATACTGGTCTACTGGCTATTTTTTTTTGCAAGGCAGTCAGGCTAAGTGACTTGTCCAAAGTCACACAACTAGGTAATTATTAAGTGTCTGAGGTCGAATTTGAACTCAGGTTCTCCTGACTTCAGGGCCAGTGCTCCATCCACTGTACCACCTAGCTGCCCCTACTGGCTATTTCACAAACAAGATAATCCCTTTCTTAGTTCCTGATATTTTCTCTAACTATCTTCTATGCCTGGAATGTTCTTCCTCCTCTACTCCAACTACTGACCTTCTTGACTTTCTTCAGAGCTCAACTAGAGTCCCCACTTTTCTACAGGAAGCTTTTCCAGTGCCTCTGTATTTCATTTATTTAATTTTTAATTATTTTCTATTTATCTTGTATATAGTTTGCTCTGCATATATTTGCTTGCATGTTGTCTCCTCCTCCTCCATTAGACTGTAACTCCACAAGGGCAGGGACTGTCTTTTTTTCTTTTTTTTTTCTCAGCACTTAGTGTTTCTGAAACAGTATAGGTGCTTAATAAATGTTTATTGATTGATCTTGCTGGGAACCAGATCTCCCATCTCATTTCTTAGGCATCTTTAAGCATGCTACCATTTGGATCCTCCCTACCTTCCAGTTCCCCTCTGTATATTGTCTTCCTTCCTTAGAATGTAAGCCCTCTGAAGTCAGGAAATATCTTGCATTTTGTGTGTGTATAAACATATACATATATATGTATATATATATATATATTTATACATATATATATAATATGACATGCCATGTAGTACATAGGAAATATATTTTTCATATATGCATTCATATATATATATATATATATATATATATATATATATATATATATATTCCCAAAATTTAGGGTAGTGCCTGGTACATAATGTGCCCATAGTAAATACTTTCTAATAAATAGTCTTCAATTTATGCTTGAGATACCAAAAGAAAACAGATTTGGGATTCTGATTTGGTCTTAGCTGTAGTACAATTCTTTCTTTCTTGTCGTCATTATGTGCTTGTTCTCTCATTGAACATTCCTAGATACTGACACTTAATCACTTATTATTTATTTCAAAGTGTGAATAGGTCAAAAAGTATCCAGATTGACATGTCCTCATTCTTCTCAATAAGGTGTTAATGGACATGTCTCAAAGAGAGATTATCAAAGTAATCCAAATAATGCTCCTATCATTAACTTCATTCATTCAAGGTTTCCTTAATCAAACTTTTATATATTGTGCCAAAATATTTTTATATTTTTTATGAAATATTTATATATTGTAAAAAACCCTTCCCTTTATAAAACTTGAAAAAGTTTTAGTGAAGTGAGCAGAACCAGAACACTGTATATAGTAATAGCAATATTATGCAATGATAAACTATGAATAATTTAACCATTCTCAGCAGTAAAATGATCTAAGACAATTCCAAAGGACTGATGGTGAAAAATACTATATTTTTCACTTACTTTTTCATGTTTTTTTTTTTGGAAGGGTGATCTGTGTTTTGTTTTATAACATGACTAAATATGGATATATGTTGCATAATTGCATATGTATAATCAGCATCAAATTGCTTACTCTCTCAGGAAGGGGAGAGAGAAGAGAGGAAGAGAATTTGGATGAATGTTAAAAAATTTCTCCAAAGAGAATTCCAAAAAAAAGTCCAAATTTCTATAATACTAAAATTTTCTTAGAAATATTTTTAATTTCTTTTTTCTACTTTTAAATATATATAAAATTTTGTTTTATATTTATTTTATTTTATTTTTTCCAACTATATGTAAAAAAATTTTAAACATTTTAAAAAATTTGAGTTCCAAATTTTCTTGGGAAGGGCTATTTTATTTTATTATATTTTTGTTTATTTTATATTATTACATTAATTTTGTTATGAGAGTAAACATAAACCCCACTCCCCCTCCCAAGAAGACGAGAAACTCAAGAATAATGAGAGGAAAAAATGTACTTCTGTCTGTGTTCAGATTCCAATGGCTCTGTTTCTGGGATGAGTTGCCTTCTTTCTCTTTAAGTCCATCAAAGAAGTTGCTTCAATATTTTTCCCACAGTTGCTATTACTGGCTGTATTTCCCTCTAGTCTTTTCCTTCCCACTCTGATTTCTTCTATTCTCTCTCTCCTTTCACCCTGTCCCTGTTCAAAAGTATGTTGTATCTGAGTACCCTCTCCCACAACCCTCCCTCTCAGCTCTGGTTGTTTCAGTAGGAAAGTTTGAAAGTCCATCTTTTTCCCTGAAAGAGGATGTCCAGATTTGCTGGGTAGTTGATTCTTGGTTGTACACCAATATCTTTTGCCTTCCAGAATATTATATTCCAAGTCCTAAGAGCCCTCAATGTAGATGCTGCCAGATCCTATGTAATCCTGAATATAGAACCACAGTAGTTAAATTGTTTCTGGCAGCTTTTAATATTTTCTCTTTGACTTGGGAGTTTTGGAATTTGGCTATAATATTCCTGGAAGTTTTTCTTTTGGGATCTCTTTCAGGGGGTGAGAGATGAATTCCCTTAATTTCTATTTTACCTTCTGCTTCTAGGATCTCAGGGCAGTTTTGCTGTATTATTTCTTGAAAAATGAAGTCTGGTCTTTTATCCTGGTTGTGACTTTTAGGTAGCACAATAATTTTTAAATTATCTGTTCTGGATCTGTTTTTCGAGGTCAGTTGTTTTTCCAATGAAATATTTCACATTTTTTTTCTGATTTTTGATTTTTTTTAGAATAGCTTTATTTCTTATTGATTTCTTGTAAAGTCATCAGCTTCCTTTAGTTCATTCTGCATTTAAAGAAGTTATTTTCTCAGAGAGCTTTTTTTATCTCCTTTTCTAGCTGGCTAATTCTACTTTTTATTTGTTTTTGTTTTTGTCTTTTTGGCAAGGCAGTGGGGTTCAGTGACTTGCTCAAGGCCACACAGGTAGGTAATTATTAAGTGTCTGTGGTCATATTTGAACTTGGATCCTCCTGATTCCAGGGCCAGTGCTCTATCCACTGCGCCACCTAGCTGCCCCCAATTCAGCTTTTTAAGGCATTCTTTTCATCATTTGCCTTTTGTGTTCCTTTTTCCATTGACCTAAACTGGTTTTTAACATATTATTTTTATTAACATATATAATATTAACATATTATTTTCTTCAGTATTTTTTTATATTTTTTTCACCAAGTTGCTGATTTGGTTTTCATGGTTTATCTGCATCTCTTTCATTTCTCCTCCCAATTTTTCCTCTACTTCCCTTAATTGCTTTTCAAAGTCTTTTTTGTGCTTATCTATAGCCTGAGCCCATTTTCTATTTCTCTTGGAGGTTTTTGATACAGAAGCTTCGACTTTGTCATCTTCTGAATCCTCCATGGGACCAAAGTAATTTTCTGTGGTCAGATTCTTCTTTTCCTTTCGTTTGCACATTTCCTCAGCCTAAGACTGATTTACCACACTTCTAAGGCTTTGGGGGGGGGGGCACCACACTGGGACTTTAATTCCTCTAAGGTCTTATGAGAAGTTCTGACTGCTCTCTTGCCTGTGCTTGGTATGTGGATGACACAGGCCCTCCCCTCTGCCCTGGAGCTGTGAGGAGAGTTCCTGCTCCACTATGGTGGTGTTGTGAGGGCCTAGACTGTAATCTGGATTTGGGTGTGGGCAATTGGCTGAGTCTTGCCCCAGGGAGAGCAGAGGGACTTCTGCAGTCTCCCCTGACCCCCTTACTGTCTGTGGACTTCACTTTGGAAGTGCAGGCCAAGTTCCCCGATTCCCACTGCAGGTTTTCATGATCTGGGGGCCAGGAGGTCTGAAAACCACCACCCCCCCTCCACAGACCTAGGTGCCTCCAGGGATCTAGGTACTTGGCCCAGCTGTGCTGCAGCTATGAGCTTTTTCCAACCCCCAGTCCCAGTGAAACAGACCTTTCCCACAGAACTTCTAAGTTGTCTTGGACTGGGAAATTGTATCACTTAGTCTTTATGTGATTCTGCCCCTCCAAATTTTGGCTAGAGTCATAATTTGTCAGCTTTCAGAATTTTGGGGGGAACGAGTTTCTGGGAATTCCTGCCTTCATGCTGCCATCTTGGCTGTACCTCTAGAAGGCAATATTTTTAATTTCTAAAATAAGCCCTTATACTTTGTCTGTCCTTTTTGGTGGTTATGTATAGCTCACTACCTATTCTATCTTCTCTTCATTTTATCTTTTGATAGTAAAGCAAGAGAAGGTTGAAGGCATCTAGCATTGAGGCTGCACGTGAGGACATGCAAGAGATAGAAGTAATTGCTGCTTTTCCATCAAAATCAATCAGATTTTCCCTGCTTTGGTATTTTTCCCAGTTTTCTCCAGTCAGTTTGATACCCAGATTTCCTCTCTATTTCCTTCTCTTTTAAGTATTTGTCTCTGGTATTGTCATCCCAACCCCACTGTCCACCTTCCCATAATGAGACTTAAAATATTAAATCAATAAACCTCTGTTCCTCCATAAGCATTTTAATTCTCTTGAAGCCAGTTCCTGAGCCAGTAGTAGTGGAAGAATTGGCATTTAAAAACCCTCACCGGATTCTACCATCCCATATCTCCATCCACGTCTTGAGAAAGCTACCTATTCTTAGTGTTTCCACTTTCATCATTTGATTAAAATTCCACTTGCAAAGTTACCAATGATCTAACAGCCATCTCAATCCTCATCATACTCGATTTCTTTGTATTTGATATTACTGATCACTTTCTCTAGGTTTTCTCAACATTGCTCTTTGCTAGTTCTCCTCCTATTTGTCAGATTTCTCCTACTTGGCATCCTTTGCTGGATCATCATTCATGTCATAACCATTAACTTTGTGTCCTGGAAGAATATTTTTCCCCTTTATATTATCTCACTTGGTGATCTCATCAACTCAAGGATTCAAATATCTCAACATACATTTTCTAAATCTATGTATCTAACTCTAGTCTCTTTCCTGAGCCATAGTTCTACATATCACCAATGTTTTTAGAACATCTCGATCTAAATTTCTATAGGGATATGAAATTTATCCAACTAGAACTAATATTTTCCCTCAATCCTTTTTATTTTCCAAGCATTCATGTTACTTTGGATGATACCACCATTCTTCCAGAACCCAGGTTCACAAATTTGGTATCATCTTTGATTCCTCACTTCTGTTCAACCCACATATCCAATAAGCTGCTGAATCTTGCATCTACTTTCACCACATCTCCCGTATCCACCCCTCATTCTCTACCAACACAACCACAAACCTAGTTTAGGACCATCATCACTTCTTACTTGGACTGTTGCATTAATTGTTCTCCTTTCCCCAAATCTTTCCCCACTCCAACATCCACACAGCTTGCCAAAGTTACTTTTCCATAGCAAAATTCTTCCCAGTTCATTCTCCATGGCTTTCTTATAGTCTCTAGGATCAAGAATAAAGTCTTTTGTTTGTCATTTAAAGTTTTTCACACTCTAGCTTCTTATTACTTTTTCAGTCTTGTTATAGTTCCCTTCTATATATCCTATAATCCAGCTTACTACTTCTCTTCTTCTTCTTCCACCTCCCTTCTCTACTATCCTTTTTCCCCTTCCTCCCTATTCCTCCTTCCCCCTCCCCCCCTTTCTTCCCCACTCTCCCTTCCTCCCTCTTCCCCATTATGGGAGGGTAGAGAGTAGGGTTGGGAGTGATGGTGCCAGAGACAATATTCTTAAAAGAGAAGGAAAAAAGAGAGGAAACCTGGCAATTTTATAATTGTAGGGATAGTAAGAATCTGCCAGAAGTTAAGAAGTTCAAGGTCTGTTGTTATCTGAGTTTAACTTAGAAAAGCACTGTCCTATTATCCTGTGTCTTCTACTGCAGAGTCATGGACTCAGAGACTCTAGTAATATAATGAAAATGAAGAAGCTCATAAGAACATTAGCATCTAATGAACATCACTTTTCCAGATCTGTTTACCTCATGAAATGTGTGTTTCTTGCTCATAGCCAGGTGAATTATCTGTGTTTTTTTCTTAAATTATAATCAAGCCTCTGGGCAAGATTTAAGACTGACTGACTTCCTTCCAAGAAGTGTCTGTTCTCTGTGATAGAAGTAGAAAAGTCAATAATAAAAAAAATATTTTTATTCTTGGCTCTAGAAACTGACTCCAAGGTGGTCATTTTCCCAGAACCTGAAAAATATTATGACTGGAGATCTTGGCATTCATGGTTTAGGAAACTGGAAACTAAGACAATCTTATTTTTATCCTCCCAAGCTGTTCTATATTCTCCATGATGTACTTTTGGAAAAAATCTATTCAAAATTTTCTGGAATGCAAGAAATCAATATTTAAGGGATTAGTATTTTCCTTATTGCTCATTTTTTGACTTCTCAATATAAAATAGCTTATAAAAATCTTTTCATAAGAGAGTTTGTGCCAAAGTAAGCAGTTCTGTGTACTGCATGTAGGAATAATTGTGCTACAAGGAAAGTGAATCTTGGCTTAGCTAGATTTTATACAGTAATGTCTACAAGTAAAGAAAAATTGCTTTGCCCACAAAACAAGTGAGGATAAGATAGCTAGAAGCTAGTTCCTTCCTCAAAAGTGATAAAGAAATGGAACTGAATATTTACATGGCATTCAGATTTCATCAATTCAGTATGGCATAAAACAGAAGTGGAAACATTTTCTCTCTTTTTTTAAAGAAAAGATTATGCTGCATGAGGGAGATTAAACATTTCCTTATTAAGGTAACATGGATAAATCCTAGTGATGTGATTGGAAATAATCTGGTTCATATCATATGACTGACCTATCACAAGATTTCCTGAACAAAGTCAAAATTTTCAAGTCTTGGTGGATTTTGTGGACAAAAGCAGTTTTAACAGTTAAAATTTTGAATATATTTTTATAATTGTAAGGCTAGTAAGACTCTGCCAAAAGTTAAGAACTTAAGGGTCTATTGTGGCTATGTGGGCTATGAAAATTATAATCTCTGATTCACATACATATAGTTTTTAAAAATTTACATGTTCACATGGGTTCTCTATATTATCCATTTTTATTCTAATGCCCCATTTTGCAGATGAGAGGACCAAGAGTAGGTGTTTTTCCTCAGACCCACACAATGAATTATTTCCAGACTGAAGACTAGAACCTAGGATACCCGACTTCCAGCTTTTGTTTTCTTTCCATTACATCATCTTAACAATACCAAATGTGGATTAAATATCTTGAGGCAACTTTGGCTAAGAAATAGTGAATGTATTTCTTTTCTTAAAAAAATTATGAGCTTACCTAAGTTTACATCAAGCATCATTTTCAAAACTTTACAATAAGAAATATACAATAGATGATAACATGAACCATTTCCTCTAAATCCCCTTTTGATGATTTACTAAACATCTATATATAAGTAACAATATTATTTACTAACAGGTCAGCTAGGTGGCACAGTGGAAAGAGTACTGGAGTGCCAACCTTGGAGTCAGAAGGAACTGAGTTCAAATCTGGCCTCACATAGTCATGTAGCTATGTGATGCTGAACAAGTCGCTTAATCCTGTTTGCCTCAGTTCCTCATTTGTAAAATGAAGAGAAAGAATTGGCAAATCACTTCAGTATCTTTGCCAAGAAAACCCCAACTAAACAACTGAATTAAATTAATTTTTTAATGTAATTAGAGACTATGTGTATATTTGTCCTTCTAGTTCAGTATCTGTCGGATTCTGTATTTCCACATTTTTTTATCCTTCATTTGACATTCTTAATGATGCTTGATGATGCTATGGTTGTTTTATATGCATGTTACAACTATATTTGCATAGAGAGCCGTTTGCTGTGTACGGTCAGTAAAGAACTGAATCTGGAGTCAGGAAGAAAGCAATTCAAATCCACATTCAGACACTTACTAGCTGGGTGTGATCCTGACCAAGATATTTCTGCCTAACTCAATATTTTCAACTACATAATGAGTATAATATAGCCACTACTTAAGGTTTTTGTGAGAATCAAATAGGATAATATCAAACATTTAATTTAATTCATTGCCTGGTACATATAAAAGATAATATTTATCATTGCCTGGTACATAGTTGATACTATTCAAATGATTGCCTTTTCCCTTCCATTTCTTTTAAATTATTGGGGAGCATATTTTCTGATAATGGAATCATAGGATCAAAAAAAGGAATAATCAATTTGATGATGTTTCTTGTGTATTGTTTTCAGAAAGATTTTATTAATTTGTATTGTGGAATTTTTTAAAAAAAATTTGTTATCTTTTTTGTTGCCTAAAAATTTCTCCTGTGTCCCTCCTCCTATTCTTCTCTTCCAGAGAGACATTCTTTTTGATTTTTTAAAAAGAAAAACAATTGGCAAAACTAACTGATACAGGAACAGCTAGGTGATGCAGTGGATAGAGCACCAGCCCTGAAGTCAGGAGTACCTGAGTTCAAATCCAGCCTCAGACACCTAATAATTACCTAGCTGTGTGGCCTTGGGCAACTCACTTAATCACATTGCCTTGCAAAAATCTAAAAGAACCCCAAAAAACTAATTGATAACATCAAATAATATGAAAATATATACACTATATTTCTTGTTTGTCAGCCTTCCACATCTCTAATGTAATGGGAGAAGTGGGGGGACAGTTTCATCTTGTTATCTCTTCTTTCCAACTATGCATGTTTTTTGTAATTTTGCAACATTTATTTATTTATTGTGATAATTGTTCTTTTCATTAATATTAACAGAGTTGTGCCTATTGTTTTCTTGGTTCTGACTTATATTGCTTCATGCAAATTTTTTCATGTTTCTCTGTTTTCATCATACTTGCTGCTTCCAACAGTACAGTAATATTTTATTATCCATTCAAGAGTCACGAATTTAGCTATTCATCAATCAATCAACCAACATCCACTTTATTTCTTGTTCTTTGCTAACACAAATAGTACTCCTATAAATATCTTGTAGGTGGAGACTTTCTTTTAAATCAGTGACTTCCTTATAGTATCTCTCTGCCAAGTAGCATCTTTAAGTCAAACGATATGGATATTTTAGTCCCTTTTTTTCCAAATGGTTATACTGATTCAGTTTCACCAGCAATGCATTAGAATGCCTATCTTTCCATAACCATTCCAGCATTGACCATTCCCATCTATTGTCATCTTTGCCAATTTGCAGGGTACATGGTAAAACCTCAGGGTTATTTTAACTTTCATTTTTCTTACTATTAATGTCTTAAACCATTCTTTCATATAGCTGTTAATAGTTTGCAGTTCTTTGGAGAACTTTATTCCTATTCTTTAATCACTTGTTTATTAAGGGATGATTTTTAGTCATGTTTCTTCTAGATGTTTCTACATTTTGGTTAATAAGCCCTCATAAAAATATATTTTATACAGAAATTGTTTTCCCAGTTAATCACTTTCCTGGAGGTATTAATTTGGTTTACATAAAACCTTTTCAATTTGACATGGTAAAAATTACCTATGTTATTTTTAAAAAATTGCTTCTATTCTTTTGGTTAAGAAATTTGGAATTACCCCCAAAAGGTAACAAAAACATGTATACCCTTTGATCCAACAATACCACTACTAGGTCTATATCCTGAAGAGATGATGAAAAAGGGTAAAAACATTACTTGTACAAAAATATTCATAGCAGCCCTGTTTGTGGTGGCAAAGAATTAGAAATCAAGTAAATGTCCTTCATTTGGGGGAATGGCTTAGCAAACTGTGATATATATATATATATATATATATATATATATACACACACACACATATATGTATATGTCATAGAACACTGTTGGTCTATTAGAAACCAGGAGGGATGGGAATTCAGGGAAGCCTGGAGGGATTTGCATGAATTGATGCTGAGCGAGATGAGCAGAACCAGAAAAACACTGTAACACCATAACAGCAACATGGAGGCGATGATTAACCTTGATGGACTCGCTCATTCCATCAGTGCAACAATCAGGGATGATTTTGGGCTGTCTGCAATGGAGAATACCATCTGTATTCAGAGAAAGAATTGTGGAGTTTGAAAAAAGACCAAAGAATATTACCTTTAATTTAGAAAAAACAAAACCAAACCCTGTTGTCTTACTATGTAATTCTGCTATCTCTTATACTTTATTTTTCTTCCTTAAGGTTATAATTTCTCTCTCACCACATTCAACTTAAATCAGTGTATGCCATGGAAATATTGTGAAGACGGACAAATTGCCTTCTGGGGGGGGGGAAGCAAGATTGGGGGGAAAATTTTAAAACTCAAAATAAATTAAATAAAATAAATTAATATTAAAAAAAGAAGAATGTACTCCCTAGGAGCAGCTAGGTGGCTCAGTGGATAAAGCACTGGCCTTGGAGTCAGTAGTAACTGAGTTCAAATCCAGCCTTAGACAATAATTACCTAGCTATGTGACCTTGGGCAAGTCACTTAACCCCATTGCCTTAAATTAGGAAAAAAAATGTGCTCCCTATCTCTAGTTGTAAAATGTACATAATCTACAACATTTTTATGGCCTGGTTTTTAATATTCAAGTATTTTTAAATTAATTCATTGGAAATATGTTGTAAGGTATTGGTCTAAGTCTAATTTCTGCCAGATTACTTTCTAGTTTTCCTTGTAGGTTTTATAATTATGACATTTTCATGTTTGGAGGATTATTAAACAGTGTTATTGAATTTTATTGTTTTTGATATTTTCCTCTCTAGTCTGTCCCATTCATTTTCACTTTATTTTAATAAATACAAAATGTTTTTGATGAATACTGCTTATAATAAAGTTTGAGAACTGAAAGTATAACAATTGTAGTACAGATGTACTTGAAGAATTTTTTAAAAAATCCTTACTGAGGTGGAACTGAAAAATATTTAATTCAAGAAAAGATGGAGGGGGGCAGCTAGGTGGTACAGTGGATAGAGCACTGGCCATGGAGTCAGGAGGACCTGAGTTCAAATCCAGCCCCAGACACTTAGCAATTACCTAGCAGTATGACCTTGGGAAAATCATTTAACCCCATTGCCTTGAATAAATAAATAAATAAATAAATAAAGAAGAGATGGAATAGTAAGGACAAATCAAAGACATAATCTTTTGGAATGTCATTATGAATGTTCATCTGTATTTCCAGGATTTAAAGCTACTCCTTGAAGATAATATTTTCTCATTCTTGTAATTACCAGTGACATTCTGTTTTTGTTCCTAGGTTATCTCCTTTTTATTCATTGGCCTGATGTCTATGATGATTCCACTGTGTAGTGTCTTTGGAGCACTCATAGCTGTCTGTCTCTTCATGGGTCTCTTTGATGGATGCTTCATTTCTATCATGGCTCCCATTGCCTTTGAGTTAGTTGGTGCCCAGGATGTTTCCCAAGCCATAGGATTTCTGCTTGGATTCATGTCTATACCTATGACTGTGGGCCCACCCATTGCAGGTAAATTTAACATGGTATTTATTTATCTTTAGAAAATGATTTTCTATTTTTTCCTCTCTGCTAACATCAATATTTTTCTTTTGTTTGCCATTATCTTAATACTCTTAGAAGGACTAGAAATAGAGACAGATAAATTTTAGTTTTGCTCATAATCCCCTAGACATATTCTAGTGGAATAGGAGAGGAGAGACTCTTAAGGATTCAGGGGAAGCAGAGCCACAATAAATTTTTGAGACCCCTAGTCATAATAAGTAATTATTATTACATGTAATACCTGAAAGTAATTGAAAACAATATGACATCAAAAAAGTGTTCTGTAATTCACAAATGCTTTTCCAGTCCTTTTCTGTGTAATGCACTAGTTATTGATGAAAATATGGATTTTAAATAATGTCATAATTGCCAAGGAAAGTTCGCAAGCATTTATTAAGGATTTAATATGTCCTTGATTGGGCAGCTAGACTATACAATGGATAGAACATTGGTCTTGGATTCAGGAGGATGGGAGTTCAAATCCAACCTCAGATACTTGCTTCTTACTAGCTGTGAGACCTTGGGCAAATCACTTAACCCTGATTGCCCCACATTCAGGGCTATCTCCGTCATCCTGATTCATATCTGGCCACTGGACCAAATGGTTCTGGAGGAGAAAGTAAGGCTGATGACCCCTCCTCACTCAAATCCAATTCATGTGCTTGTCTTGGCATCACCTCCCCTGATTTCATGGTCTTCTTTGAAAAATGAAGGACAAAACATCAAACTATGTCCTGGGCATGTGCTAAGCAGTAGGGATACAAAACAAAACTTTCCCTCTAGAAGCTCATAGTCTGAGGAGGCGGGTAACCCATAAACACTTGTATATAGATAAAAGGTGTATTTTTATATGTATGTGCATATATATATATGCACAAATAGACATCTATATACATGTATACATGCATAAAGTATGTAATATTAAATATAATAAAATAATTTTTCAAAACTATTATGTCCTATAATTTTTTAAAAAAATTTTGGTCCAAGTCAGTATAAGGAAGTCTTAAATTGGGAAACTTATTTTCCCAATGCAAATCAGCAAATGCTATAGGACATTGAGAAATTAAGTGATTTGCCTTTAGTCAGATAACCAAGAATTCAGGGTCAGGACTTGAACCAGGATTGTTTTTGAACTCAAACCATCAAAGACTGATATTTAGTAGTCCCTACTATGCCACGCTGACCTCTTGATAATTTTTTACCTGCTAAATTTCAGGAGATCTTTGAGCTTGAAGGCCAGGTCAAACAGCCTTCCACAGTAATTTATCCTATTAGGGGAGATCTTACTTATTGTTTCATTCTTGAAAGATGAGTATTTTGAAAAGTAAAAAATATCCTTCATTTAAAAAAACAGAAATATCTCATTGACAAGGACATATTTAGTGTGTTTGAAAAGTATAATTTAGCTCAATATGTTGCAATTCCATAAGTTGAAGGTTTTGTTCTATTTTGAACAAAATAGTTTTCATGTGATGCTACTTTAAAGGCAAAGTAGAATAATATCTCATTTAACAATAGATAGTGAAGTTTAACTAACTAAACACTGCTAAGGACCAGTAAGTAACCAAGAAGAGGCCTTTCATAAATTAAAGTCTTCTTCACAAAAAAGTACACTCAAAAATTTATGTATCTTACTTATGGGAGAACACTTCATGATCTTACTCAAAAAATATTAAATCCTATTTTAAATCACAATTTTAAGTCCACAGAAGATTACAAAGCAAATAATACAACAGGGCAGATATTCTATAAGTACATCATGAGAAATTATGAATGAGATATTGAAAAGAAGGGAGAAGATAGAAAACCTATAATACAGAGTGAAAGAAGGTAGGAGAGAATTTGTAACCAAAAATGAAAATTAAAGATAATAAAAATTCTATAAAATGTAGAAGCAAGAATTCAAGAAGTACTTATGGTTGGGGCACATGTAGTTTAGGTATAAATAGCACTGTATATATGAATGGGTTCTGTGGGGGCTTATCATGTACAGTACAATAATAGGAAAAAAGAACAGGACCTACAAGCTATGGACTAGGGAAGATAACTTTAATACTTGACAAAAGTCCAAAAAATAGTTTGGAAATATATGGAAAACGAAAGATGGATGACAGCCCTTTTATGTGACAGCCCTTCAAATACTTGATCTTAGTCATGCCAGACTAAACTTATTTCCTTT
Source organism: Macrotis lagotis (assembly GCF_037893015.1). Lineage (NCBI taxonomy): Eukaryota > Metazoa > Chordata > Mammalia > Peramelemorphia > Peramelidae > Macrotis > Macrotis lagotis. The sequence continues at coordinate 112,906,640 of NC_133662.1, forward strand.
TTGACTGAGTTGCTGAACTGATAAGGGGATTGTGGAGATGGGTTATTCAGGTTGAATGTCATTATTTTGGGAGACATATAGTTCTCAGAATTGACCTTTTTGCATATTTTAAAACCTTAGAATATTCCTTTATTTTTGTTTCTTTTTCTCTCCTTCCCATAACACTTTCAACTCCTATAATTGCTTCTACCATGATATTTAGAGTAAAGAGATTACACAGTAAAAAATAATTCCTTTCCTTGAAAATGGAATTATAGGGGCAGCTAGGTGGTGCAGTGGATAGAGCACTGGCCCTGGAGTCAGGAGTACCTGAGTTCAAATCTAGCCTCATACACTTAATAATTACCTAGCTGTGTGGCCTTAGGCAAGGCATTTAACCCCAATGCCTTGCAAAAACCTAAAAAAAAAGAAATTGAAAATGGAATTATAAGATATAATGGACTGAAGAAATGCATTAATATTTCTTGGATGTATTTTTTTTTTAATCACATAAAAAGTGAAACTGTATGTGATATGCAAAATAAAGTTGGCATGTTCTTAGTCTATAGGCAGGGGTTTCTTATGATATTCTACTATCATGGCTATATCAGCTACAGGCACTTTTTACATAGTGAAAAGGCCAAGTTCCTGAAAATTCAAGATATAAGACTTTTATGACAGAAAGATAACAGATTTTTTCCCCTTTCTTATATCAGTTAAGACTTTGCAGTTCACAATCTCTTCTCAAAAAGGTGTTGTATTTGATTGAAAGTCTTTTGAGGGCAAGAAAGAATAAATGAAAATTTAAATTATCACCAAGATATTAAGATTTGAATCCTTCCCTAAAAGCTACAGTGAGAGATGTCTGGACTAGATGACTCTAAGGTCCCTCCTAACTCAAGTTGAAAGATCTATTTCTTGATGAGAACCTCTTTTCTTCCTAGGTTTACTCCGAGACAACCTAGGTTCCTATGATGTGGCCTTTTACCTCGCTGGGGTCCCACCTCTACTGGGAGGAGCTGTACTTTGTTTAGTCCCATGGATCCATGAAAAATGGAAACAAAAAGAAATAAGCACCGCAGGGGAGAAGCTGGAGAAAATGTTGGAGAACCAGGCCACCCTGCTCCCGGGTCCATCTGGGATCATTAAGAAAGACTCTGATCCTGTTATTTAATGCTCCGGGCTTCTGCCAGACTGGACTTGCTTTCCAAAGTTACAGCAAGTTTTCTTTTTTATGAATTGGAAGTTTATTTGTTTTTTTTTAAATAACATTATAGGAATAGCACTAGAATGGTAAAACAAGATCATTACCAAGACAGAACCCTTTCTTATCACTGAATAGCTTTCTGACATTTCAATGCCTGAGGATAGGGGCTTTGGTACTAGAAAAACATGACTTGAAATCAAATCACACTTGCCTATGAGAGAAAAATCCTAGACTTCACAAGAAAACCAAATTCTGGAAATTGTGAAAGTTATTTAGCATGTGTAAAGATTATAAAATACCTCAAGCTACACTGAAAGGGTTGTAGTCTGATTAGGACTGAAAATGTTGCTTGGTTTATAAACCATGATCAGTTCTAGTATCTCTGTTTTTAATTTCTTATGCTATGTTAAATAAATTTTTTAAAAAAATAAAACATAGATCTTAGACTTCCCCTTAAATTCTATGCTTTGCTGCTGATAAGTTATGAAATGTGTTCCCATAATATCCTGAACTTGTTCCAGTATGGATTCCTGTTTTTAAGCCAAAAGAGGCCTTTCCTTAGGCAGGCGCTGAAATGTATGCACATTAAATATGTGTGAGACAAATGTCTCCCATGCTCCTAGGAGCAGAGCAGTACAGAATTCAGCCGTTTCTTCCATTTTATATTCCCCCACGGTGGGCCTACAGTGTGTTTTAACACTTGGAATAGCCTGTAATTTGCAGGGTCTAAAAAAACAAACATACCCAATCTAAATTAATTAAAGACTTTGAATCAAAATTCTAAAGTATACTAGAATACATTAGAACTTGATTACTTATATTTTAAATTCTTTTGCTGTTCTGGGTCTGTTAGATCCAAAAAGCTAATTTTTTTTTTAAGATGCATGTTAGGCATGCACCAAGCTGCAGTTATACGCACAAATAGATAAAAATCTTGTATTCATGTAGACAGTCTCCATTTCAAATAGAACTAGTTGCTTAAACTCTTCTCTATGAATGTAACAAGTCTGCTGTGACTCCAAATCATGTATCAAACAATCTCATATATCCTTAGTGTCTGGGAAAAATATATTCATAATTATTTGTTGTTGTGATTCCCTTTCTGTTAACATTCCTATCACTTCTGTCCTAAAAATAAAACTCCAACTAATTCATCAGTATTCCCATTAAAAACAGAAACTTCCCCTCAACTTCAGAATTATTCTATATTTTTGTTTTTGTTCCAGTTGTTGCAAATTAATGTACCTAAATTCCAACTCTGTATGCAAATAATCTTGGATATATATTAAGATCTTCCATAGAGATAGCTTTTGCACACCTGGAGAGATTGCTTCTGTATGTTAGATGTCTTTCTTCCATTTCCAAGTACCATTTGGCTCTTTCTCTTTCTAAATATTTCCCAAATCTTTTGTCCATCTTGGGACTGAAGGAGAGGTTAGGAAGGGAAAAAGTAAGATAGGACAGAGGGAGTCAGAAAAGTGAAAATGGCTCCAATTTTTCTTGCTTCTCAACCTAGGTACTAAGAAGGTATGTTGATACTAGAAAAACATGGCATGAAATCAAATCAAACTTGTCTATGACAGAAGATATATTATTATATCCTCACTCTGCTTCTGGCTAGGAGAATTATCTGAGAGAATGATAATTTGTATGTGTGATTCGTTTTTGGGGGGGAGGGGGGAAGGGGTGTGGTTGCAAGTTGAAGTTTTATGAAAAATCCAGTAGTTTTCTTTTTTCTTTTGTTTTTTTTTTTGCAGTAGTTTACTTGCTATTTGGCAACTTGAAAATTCATAGTGTGCCTATTAAATATGATGCTTTGTTTCATTAGGATTTTAAATAATTTACAAGGTAATAACATTCTCTTAGTTGTTTAAGTTGAAACTTTCATTCCTATTATATAATTATTTAGTTATATAATTTGTCTATGCAAAATTCTGTTAAATATCCTGGTTTATTTCTCTTTTTCTCTAGGTCTTTATATTTCAGTTAAAAAACAACCAACCAAACATGCTTTGGTCATACTGCCCTTTGATACTTATAGATAGATATTTTTTCATAATTACACTTAATTGCATAATAATGAACAATCTTTTTATTCATATCTTGTTAGGTTTCTTTGGCAATATGAAGTGATACTTTTTTATTAAAGAAATGTTTTTGAGAGGTCTATAAAACCACACACATGATCAAGACAAACTGTATGGGTTGCCAATGTAAACCTTATTTTACAATTACCATAAGATTTGAGCACAATCCAAAAAAGTTTTTTATGAAGCAAGAGTTCTTTCTGGTCAGTTTTTACAAAGTAATTCAGTATCTGCAAAATAGAAAATTCACTCCATTAGAGCTTCAAAACCTTTTATTATTTTACAATTTGACTGGTTTTGGAGATATAGTGATTAAAATCTGAAAAATGGACTTTTATTTTTTTGCCATTTTCCATATTATAAAACAAACTAAATGATTTAAATGTTCATAATAAAAATAATAAATTTTCAGCAATGTCGTGTGTTTGTGTGTATATTGCATATATGTAGTTTTTGATATCATGGCATTAACTAAAATGGAAGTATAACATTAATAAACTCTAGGTATTTTTAAGTTATTGCTATCAGTGTATAATAAAAGTTATTGTTCATTAAAGAACAAAAGCCACTTTTATATCATTTTAAGGACTGCTAAATTCTACAAGGAACAACTTAGTGAAAGAATATGTAGAAAGCAGACTCAAGGTCTCATGGTCCAAGATGCAAGGACTAAAAAAGTTAAAGGCTATGACAAATGGAGATAAATTCTTTATGAAAGTTTCAAACTAAGAGATATTATTTTAGGATTTCCCTCAAAACAAATGCTTTTTAATTTCTAAAGTGGGGCAGAATAACGCATTGCATCAAGATGACCTGCTGTGGCCTGGTTTGTTTTGTTTTATCCAGAAACAGTTTTATTTAGGAAAAGGTCCAATACTAGAATGCTTTACTGTTTTGTTCTTTCCTTCCAACTCTGATAGGGTAGCTCAAATGTTCAAAGCATATTGGGAGGTGGAGAAAAGAAATTCTTTGATTTTACTCAACAATAACTTTGAGTCCAGGTTCAGGATGGTAGAAGTCAAAGGAATATCAAAATTCTTTTACTGGATTAGAATTTTGTTTTCATGATATCTTCAGAAATAGAGACATGAATTTATCCAATTTAATTTCCATTCATCACAAAAAATGATTCACATGTTGTTTTGTGTTCACATGTATAATCCTACAGATAAAAGGTTTCTTCAAGTTTGTAGTTAGGTTTAACACCACTCACAACCATAAGGGTTTGTGTATTAACTTTGACCTAAGCCAAATATGGTTGGGAATTAAAATGTCTTTCTCAGTAATAAAAATATGCCTTTTTAAGCCTGAAAATTACTGATATAAAATATCAGTAATGATTTATTTTTCTAGGGTATGTGTATGTATGTTTTTTTCCTATTTTACTCTGAGAAATGAAAGGAGGCTTGGCATATTGCTGACCTCAAAGCCAGGAAGATATGGGTTCATGGCTGCCTCTAAACATAGGAGATATGCAATCCTGGACAATTTAACTTAAACCTTTTGGTACTTTAGGCAACTCTTTAAAAAAAATTTATTTTCCCCCAATTACATGTAAAAACAATTTTTAACATTCATTCATTAAAAGTTTTGTGTTCCAAATTCTCAACCTACCTCTCTCCTTTTCTTCTTCTTCTTTCTGCTTCCTACATTGAGAAAACAATTCGATATATGTTTTGCATATTAGACAACTGTTTTAACAGTATAAATTATAGAAAAGGGACTGACTTTCATTGATAGAGTCCCCTAAACTATTGAAATCACAGGTCTAGTCCCTATCCTCAGAAACACCTCCATATTTATATTTCAAATTTACCATTGATAGAATATTTTCATATTTCATCTAGTTTTGAATAAATGTAACTTTAAAAAAATGTTTAAACAAAGTTCATATGTTTTTTTTTCTGAAGCAGTTTCCCCATTTAGCCTGTAAATGAGGCAGAATGTTATCATGGGAAGTATGACTAGATCTGAATGTTCCAAGGAGCTAAGTTTCAATCCCAGTTTGGCTGATTTCCTTCTCTCTGGGTAACCTCAGGCAGTCATTTTACCTCTCTGGTCCCTCACTTTGTCATTCAGGAAATGAGAGGATTGGATCAGGTGTTCATTATTTGTTTTTAAAAAATATTTTCCAACCTCCAATATAATTGATTTTCTTTGTACTCTGATGTGTATTATTTTGTTCACTTAAAGACATTAATCTGATGTTGTATCCAGAGGTTTCAACAGTCTGCCAGAAGGGGTCATGATACACCAAAGATTTAGAATTCTTGTTCTAAATATTCTCCAAGGTTTCTTCCATCTCTAAATCCTAGTGATGATGCTGTGAATCTCTATATATTATTCCCTTTGTCAATATTCCATTTCCTACACTTATATATCCTATTAATAATAATAATACTAGCTCCTTGGAAAGTTGAGTTGTTGTTTTTTTAATTGAGTAGACTTAATTTTAGGCACCCTGTAGTAGTGAAGCTGCTGATGGTACACTTTTTACCATGCATACCTCTCTTTCCTCCTTTCTTCTGTTGATAAGTGAGCATTGCTTATTCTCCATTACTAAAAACTCAAATTTTGAGGTTTCTAAGCTTGCCTTGGATTACCTAATCATGATAGAGTTTGCTAGAGGATTTCAAAATTTAACTTACAGAGATTTGAAATCAATAAGAAAAACTGATCTCTATGTAAACTGGTCTTATTATCAGAGAAGCTCTAATATTAAACCATGAAACTGTCTGGGGGAAGGAAAGACTGAGATTGTGTTAACATTTTTTGTTGACCATATAAGATAGGAATTTTATTAATTTTTGAAAAGTTTCAATATTACATGGTTTCAGCATTTCATTTAGTGAGAGAATATATTCCCATTGTACTTTTTTTGCTTTTTGTAGCCTCAATGCAGCCTGGTATAGCAGGAAGCTAGGTGCATAGTGTATAGAACCCCAGAGTTTGAGTCAGGAAGACTTGAGTTTCAGTCATACCTCATGTATTTATTAACCATGTGACCCTGGGCAAGTCATTTAATCTCTGTTTCCCTCAGGTTCCTCATCTGTAAAATGTACCTACCCAGTAATTGTGAGGATAAAAAGAGATAATATTTGTGAAGTGCTTTGCAAGCCTTCAGTATTATTATATATCATTGCATTCTCATTGTGAGAAGTTGCCTGCTTTTATCAGAAATCAGAGGTGTGTGGGGCCCACGGTTAAATCTGGGTTCTACTACTTGTTACACCTAGGTGACCTTGAGCATTGCATCACTTAAACTTTTGCACCTTTATTTTTTAATCTGTAAAATGAAAGATCTGGTCCAAATTCCATAGCCTATAACCTTGCCTTCTTCATGCTTGACATGGGAATACCTTAGAATAGATTTTGACTGTATCAGTAACTATGTTTGAATGGAATCCCAGATGGGTGGAGCTTATGCTAAATTTTATTCCAGAGTGAATGGATGTCTTAGTGTATCATTAATATCAACTCATTTATTTTTCTTTTTTTAAATGTTTTATTTAAGGCAATGAGGTGTTAAGAATGACTTGCCTAAGGTCACACAGCTAGACAATTATTAAATGTCTGAATCCAGATTTGAACTCAGGTCCTCCTGACACCAGGGCCAGTGCTCTATTCACTGTGCCACCTAGCTGCCCCATCATTTATTTTTCTGAAGAACAAATTATGAATGATCAACTTGACTTAAGATTTTAGCAATTCTTGCATAATAGAAAAATAAAATTAAATAAAGCTTTAAGTTACTTTGAATTTTAAAAAGAAATATGGTAATTTGTAACACTTGAATCTTCAGTATTATTGGTATTCAAATTAGAAGGCAATTTTGTTATCTTAGAATTGTATTTTTGAAGAAGAGAAGGGTGTGGACTTTGTTTTTCTTGTGTTCTCAATTAGGGCTGGTGTGGGAAATTGAAAAGGTAGATCTTGGTTGATTAAAACAAAATACTTTTCAAAAAAGGAGTTTTAAATTATAATTTGAAAGAATCAGAAAGACTATATTAGAGTTACCAACCAATTTGAGAGTTTCCTCCAAAGTAGTACTGACAACAAAAAAGCATCATCTTCATTTGTTTAAAATTCATATAGTATAGTGCTCAATTCTAGGAAGAAAATTTCACTACATTACTTGTTTGGTAATTATTTACAAACATTATTTTTGGATTAACAGGTGTATTGGTAAAGATGATTTTTTGAATAGCCAGTAGCCAAAATTTTAGAATAGTTTTGGCATACAAAAATAGTGATTGATAGCAGTGACTGGTACTATTTGATTTGCAATTGTATTCATCTCTGACAGAAATAGTGCACATTCCTTGCCATTTTATATTATTATATTAGAGGTTAATGTTTTGTGGGAAACTAGGTCAAAGAAAATGTTGCTTTGCCTTATAATTTTCAGCAACAAAAGTGAATATTCATAGGTATTTCCACTGCTGACATGCAAATTACATAATCATACAATGACAGATGCTAGACAATTCTTTCTGAGAAAATATTCAGTGTTACACTTTTATAGCATAAATTTGATTTAAAACTTGGTTGTTAGAAAAATAAAACATAAGCTTTGGTTTTACAAAGAACATGGAAAACTTGCTATTTTTAGAAGCATGTGGTTTTATGGTAGTAGGAAAAAATACATTCAGGGATTCTAATTCATCCCTTTTTATAGTCTCATATACTTCACCTCTGGAGACAGTTCTTTTTTTGGAAAAATTGCCTTAGGTTTAGCATTTTAAAGACTAACATTAGAAAAGAGTAAAAATTTACCTCATTTCTGAAAGTTGACCTAGTGCATTAGAATGCTATTTTTTATCCATTTAGAAAGCCATTGGGACTTAAATGTAATCTTTTCTCAGCATTTAATCACTGACAATCATTAGCGACTACTTCAGCTTACAGAATCAAGCTGACACTATTTCATAAGATTTGACTTCATTAGAAGAGATTCTTAAAGAGTTTTGCATTTTGTTGGACAATTTAAGAAATGTGGAACAAGGGTATTGCATGCCCTTATTGTCACCCAGTATTCTTTGTTTTATGAGTGTTTGTGACTGACCCATTTTTGGTAAATGAAAATAGGGGTCAGGAAAGGAATATAAACTACCATGGCCCTTGAAATTAACTGAAAGAGAAAGCTAATCAATGAAGGTAATGTATTAGTGGCTCATTAATAAAACATGTATTGCCAATGAGAAAATTGTAAATGCCAGACTATGCTTGGCAATTTGTTATCCTTTGTTAGGAGATTAGAAAGGAAGTGACAATGGTTGTGCCTTATTGATATTTTGGGGTCTCCCTTTAGGAAGCAAGCACCCCCTTTCTCTAGGTGGGCCAGGAATCATGAATGTCTTTAATCCTGGTGCCTTTTTTTTTAAAATAACTATTAGAAAGCATGTTGTATTTGGGCAGGTGGTGGGAGTCCCCATTACTCAATTAATTAAGGAATTCTCATCTTTCTATATAAATGGGATAAGAAAAATAAAAGTTTCTTTAAAGTTCTGAAATTTAGTAAGAATCTTTAGTATTAGAATGAGAATAAAAATTTGCTTACAATCAAATTAGTTCCAAATATCTCAGAGCATCTAATGAATGATTCTTAGATGATATGATATAAAGAGGGTTTCTGTTAAGTATTTGTAAATGTATTAAAATACTTAAAAATCTTATGTACTTCTCTGATACATGTGCTAACATGTCAGTGATGGATCCAAATAACACCTTTCCAATACAGTTGGTATTAACTTACTTCAGGGAACAAAGGTTTATTATAGTATTATATTTTGACTAAAGAATTTCTCTGCAAAAGCAGAACGAAAATTTAATCATGTTCTCACTGTATGTTTGGCATATGAATGATCAAATTTTTTTTCACCAAAGAAGGATTCAATTAAGTTTGGTGCTGAACTTAAATGTTCCTTTTTAAATGTTTTACTTTGTATAATAGCACAGAATTAAGCATATGAGGTAAAAATACAATTCTAACCAAGTATATAATCTTTGTATTGTATTTATTGTATATTCCCACCTATAACAGACTTGAAGGAAGCTTCAACTACAAATTATTACTTATTTTTAGATTTATGTAGATTCCTATGTAATTTTCATTGGTTTTAAACTATGACATAGATTCACTAGGTGGACATTTTTAAAAATGATGTATGAACTTTCCTTGTGGTCAAATTGTGCTCAAATGAATGTCAAGAAAAAAATCTTGTGCCAGAATAATAACTAAAATTGGTAAAGTGTTGGTACAAATTTGACATTTTAGTGTGATAAAAGTTGAAAAAAAGGTACTCTGTGTGGGCTCATGAAATGACTTTTTGGCTTTCTATATCCCTTTAAAAATATATATTTCCAAGAAGGAATTAAAAATACTTTAGTATTTATTCCCCAAATTTGAACAATTGTGTTTTTTCTCATGAGACTAGAGGAATATTGTTATAATTACAATGTCCCTATTGATGGTGTCATTTGTTACCTGTCCTTTGACCCTTTGATTAGTGGTAACTACATCAAGTTAAGGATGATGGTCAACAGCTTTCGGGTTAGTGATCACTAAGATCTGTTGCTGGCTGTTTCACCCCCACTGACAATTGTTGATGTCAGTCTAATTCCTTGGGTTGCCTCAAAAACCTTTAAGGTCAATCAATAAGCATTTATTAAACATCTACTGTGTTCACCCTGTGCTAGGCTCTGGGGAAACAAAGAAAAGCAAAAAACAGTCCCTGCCCTAACAAATGCCTAAGTGAAAGATGTGTATACATTCCATATTCTCCATATTCCCAGGCATAGAAAGGGCAAATCCTCCAAATTTGGGCCTCCATGTTTTAGCTTAACTAGTTACTATAGTAGTAGTAACTAGTAGTAACACTGTATGTGGAAGGGAAAAACAAGACTTCTCAACCTCATGATGCTAATGACACCAAACACTACAACTTCTAAATGTATAACAGCATAGAACATGCTTGGATGAAAGTGTATTTTTGTAGTTCTGCCTCTTTAACTCAAAGGCTAAAGCTAGAATAAATAGAAACTGCAGTATTAATTAAAAATAGCTTTGCCTTTAAATGTTTATTTTAGATTATTTGTACAATGCAAAATTTTCATATTGGTTATCTTCCTGTTTTGTTATATTATCTGAGAATTTATTTTTTTTCTGTCTTCAAATTAATCAGAAAATTTGACCATAGGAAGTCATCAAAGACTAATATTCCAGATACACATGCTGTCGTTGGCAGTACAGCCCAACTTCTCTCACTGCCTATATAGGATGTTATTTTGGGCTTAATTGTTTAAATATAGATCACTATGCTCAATTATATGCTGGATTTGATCCTAAATTACTCAGTAGTTTAATATTTGCTAGTTTACATTTTTAATAATTTTTTTAAGGATATGATTTGTAACCAATTTTATATGCAATTGAATGTAGATTTGCAACTTTTTAAAACAATAAACTTTTTAACAATTTGAAGGTTAATGTACTTCAGAGGAAAAATGTGAAGCTTTTCGGTCAATGCAATAAAATGTTTTAAAATTAAGTTGTCTCAAAACTGTGAATTTGTTTATAAATTCCCTCGGAGAACAAAGAAGTGGAGCTTAAATAAAGGAAATAATCATATGTTGCACAAAAGACATAAAATTGTCCTTTATGAGACATATATTCCAAATACGTTCAGGTAAAACTGTTTCTCAAAGGAAGAGCATGATAATGCAGATCAACACAAAGTATTGGATAAAAAAGCACTTATGTTCTGCTTTATGAACATTTTGATTTTCATTGTTGCAGATTTACCTTCCTGATTTATTATTGATAATGCCAAAAGGAACTTGTGGAGCCACTGTGAAAACAAATCAACTAACAGCTGGGAGAGGGGACCAAGTGCTGAAATTTAAAACTGATTTGTGGATTAGCAAGAGCTTTTTCATTTTCCATATGTTCACCTAGTTTCATTCTTCAGTTGCATTAGGATGACTTTGAATTCCACTGTCATAGAGGAATCTAGTGCAGGGTCCAAGTTGAAGAGGAATTCCTTATACATTGTGAAATCCTCCAGATGAGTCAGAATTGTAACAAGCCCGAGGCACAGCCTAGTGAGCTGCAACACTTTTTTATGCAGTGTGAACGAAATGCAAGGAAGGCCCCAACATGTTGGGTGGACCCAAAAATCACAAAGGATAGGCAGGCATGAAAAGATTGTGATCTGAAGAAAATCCCACCTCAATTAAATCAGCAGAATTCATTATACAAGAGTATTGGAAATATTTTCCTAGCTTTCAAAATGTTTTCACATCTATTATCTCATTTAATTCTCATAGAAGTCCTATGAAGTGGTTAGTACAAATAATATTACACTATGCCTTTTATAGGAATCACCCTCAATGTAAGAAAACTGAAGTTCAGAGAGGTGAAGTCCATTTTGCCCAAAGTCACACTCTTAACTGAACTGAATATAAAGAATATATAAAGAAATGAAATAAAACTTGGGTCTTCTGCCTCTTATTCCAGTATTCATTAGCATTACCCTTTATTGCTATTTCTGACATCTCTTCTAAAATACATTCCCCAGTTCACTCATGTGTATGTGTGTTATGGCTTAGCAGGCCAGATTGGGCAATAGAGCCAAATAACTGCTTGCCCTGCCCCTTGATATAAAGCCTATGGAAATACATCACTTCAATTCTGTCACATAATCTAAGATATCAGATGAAACACACTTCAGTTACCATGAGGGAACAAAAAGCAAATGTGCTAAATAAACAGATAAATTATAGGATTTAGAGTTAATAGGGCTCTGGGAGATTATCTAGCCAAAGCATTCATCTTATAGTTAATATCAGTAACTTTAAAAAAACATTTTAGGGTCACATTGGGAGCAGGATTCATTTGTTTTTGGGTCTCATACAATTACATCTGCAGGAATAACTACCTCTAAGTCAACAGTCCTCTATTATTATTATCAGGCATGTCACAAAATAGGGAGCCGTATACTGCCAAAGGTAAAGTTCTTAACATTTTAAACAACGTTCTTATACAAGGTGTACCAAAAAAATCTTAGTGCAGTTTCAAACTCTTGATGGCAGAACAGCAAGTCCTCCAGTCGTTGAGAAGTAAGTAGAACATAAAGAAATATCAACTGGAGGCAAGCAACATCAGTGGAGGGCTGATCTCTCTGGGATTCCTCTGACAGGTTCCCTTCAGTGACTTATAGGAAACAGTTTTCACCTTGGGTCTGAAATACCCATGATACTGAGTCTGAGACCTGGGGGAATAGGGGTTTGTACAATTTATGTACATGTGTGGATTTATTGATTCTTCTTTTCTTGAATTAAAACTTTAAATACGTGGCTCCAAAACCTTAGCATTATCTTCCTTTAATGCTCCCTTAATGTGTATCCACTTATTCACTCAGCACTTAGCCTAGTCTAGTCCTTTGCATGTGTAAAACTATTAAAAAGTCATTTCTACCTCCAAACTCTCATAAAGACCCTCCTCCCCACCTTTCTCTCTAAACCCAGAGCCTTCTAAAAAGTAATTCCATTTCTGTATCCTCAGTTTTTCAGTTGCTCTCTCTGCCATATAAAGTTAAAATTTTCAGAAGCATCGGAAGGGACCTCGGAAGCTTTCCAGGAGAACCAAGGCTAATTTAAATAAGAATTCCCTCTAGAACATGTCTAATAAATTTCTGCTTGAAGACTTCCATGAGGTGGAGTCCACTAACTCCTTAGGCAACCTTAAGTCACTTAGAAACTTAGTCCTCAAAATAAGTCACTTTTGGATATGACAGTGACATAGTCATGTTGGGGAAACCCTATTTATTAGGAAATTCTTCCTTACAAATCAAAATTTTCTGCTTTGCCAAGTCATCAACAAGCATTTATTTAGTGTCTACTGTGTGCCAGTTAACATACTAAGTGATGGGCATATAAAAGCAAAAACTATCCTTACCCTCAAGATCAGTTTAATGAAACAATGTGAAAACAACTATGAAAGAGGTATATTTTGGTTCCAAGGGAACCATTAAGATTAAAGATTACTCTTTGTTCCCTGTATATGCCTCATTACTTCTTTGCCTTTATCCTATTACCTATGTCTGGAATATTCTCCTTTCCCTTTTTTGTCTTTTAGGATATCCTACCAATGAAAGCCAACTTAAATGCTATAGACTCCATGAAACCATTTCCCCTTGGAAGTCATATAGCACTTTTATTTTTTTTATAAATCTCTAATCATCATTTGTGTATCTTTTGTCCCAAGTTTATCTTTCCTTATCTGTAAGCAGAGATCTCTGAATATATTAGGACTTATGAAATGCTTATTGAATTGACTTGTAGAGGACAGATGATGCCAACTTCTAGGCTGTCAAGACTGTTTCCCAGGTTTCAGGGCAAAGGTTTGAGTTGAAGAGATATATGCCCCCCAAATTATCTGGGCTCTGTGGGCCATGACATCTCTGATGGACTGACACATTAGTGGTGATATTTTTATGTATAGGACTTGGTTCCAATTCCAAACTTCTCTCATGCATGGTCTGTGTAGAGAAATTACCCAAGAGGACCTTTGCCAAAAATAAGGGAGCCTTCATATAAAGCCTGTCATCTTCTCTCAACAAACTCCACTTGTTAAAAGTTCCAAACAAATTCTTTGAACTAGGGATTCTTTTTTTTTTTTTAAGATTTTGCAAGGCAATGGGGTTAAGTGGCTTGCCCAAGGCCACAATTATTAAGTGTCTGAGGTCCGATTTGAACCCGAGTACTCCTGACTCCAAGGCTGGTGCTCTATCCACTGTGCCACCTAGCTGCCCCCTGAACTAGGGATTCTTTTACCTTATTTGTAGAGGCACATTCTGACCTGGGGAAAAAAATGATTCAAATTCTGATGTTCTGAGGGAAAGGTTGGGTGGTAATCATTATTCAATTGAGATTTGTGAGACAGGATCGATTCTGTACAAATCTAGACACTCAAGTCTTTAGTTTTGATTTTTGAAATCATAGTTGGTTCTGTCTAGGTCAAGATCCAGAAGACAGGGAGAAGTGAGGTATGTGAGATATTGTTGGACCCAGAGTTAAAGACCTAGGTTTGAAACATGGTCTTGGTATTAATCTCTATTAACTTTGATTTCATTGTTTGTAAAATGAAGAGAATAATATTTATACATTTCACAAGATTGTTTTCAATCTTTTTTTTTTTTTCCTGAGAAAACTGAGCTTCAGTGTAATATTACCAGTAAAACCTTCATAGGGTCAATATTCCTAATGAAGTCCTCTGTATTAAGAAAAACCATCTATTATTATTGGACTCTGGAGAAGCTCATGAGCCACCTGCTTTCTGATAAGACTATTTTTGCAAACTGGGAGGACAGTCTAACCATGGACATTACTTCATTACCTCACCTTCTGATGGCAAAATTATCATGAAAACATTTTTTTTTCCCTCTTTGCCTATTGCTGGTGGAGATTTTCCTCCAATCACATTGTGCCTATGCAGACCCAGCCAGTGGGTGACAGGAGAAGGTGGTTAGAGAGGGGGGCCCAGCTTCGGACCTATATAATCTTGACTGCCCTTTAGGGTGAAGCTCTTTGATCCTGTCTATCCTTCTCTCAAGAAAAGCAAATTCTTTTGCTCAGAGTAGTCTCTGAAAATTTTCTTTAGTGTATTTTTATCACACACACACACACACACACACACACACACACAAGCATGTTTAAATGATTGCCCAATCTCATACCTAAGACTGGCTTCTCTTGGGTAGACTACTATAATGTAAAGACCTTTTATCTGTCAACATGAACATCATCCAGCACATACTACATTCCAGATCCAGCTGTTATGGGAGAAGAAATCTCTTTGTGATAATGTTTTAGTGACAGTGAAAATGATAGAACCATAATTTGAGCCCAGTCATGACTCTATATAAAAACCCCATTTCCCAGAGGAAGCCTTTCCTCGCCCCCTCTTTTAATTACTTCCTATTTATCCCATCTATAGCTTTGTAGATATTTGTTTGAACCTTGGCCCCCCCATTGGACTATAAGGTTCTTTTTTAGGTTTGTTCTTTTTGTTTTTTTGGTAAGGCAATGGGGTTAAGTGGCTTGGCCAAGGCCACATGGCTCGGGTGCTCCTGACTCCAGGGCCGGTGCTCTGTCCACTGCCGCCTGGCCGCCCCGGCTATAAGGTCCTCGGGGTAGGGGCTGTCTTTTGGCTGTTTTCCTGTCCGCACATGGGAGGAAGCCGTCTGGTCCAGGGGGTCAGGCCTCCCATTTTATAGAGTGGTTTGGTTCCAGTCCTCCAGGACGAGAGGGGGGTGAGCCTGCACCCCAGCTGTGTCCCTGGGCATCAAAGCTCAACCCTTCGGGCCTGACTCCAAATTGCATGCCTCAAGGCGGAGCTTTAAGAAATCGGCTGGGTGGCGCAGTGGATAGAGCCCCGGCCCTGGAGTCAGGAGGACATGGGTTCAAATCCGGCCTCAGACACTTAATAATGACCTGTGTGGCCTTGGGCAAGCCGCTTAACCCCGTAGACTAGCAAAAACCTAAAAAAAAAACAACCCAAATAAATAAAAAGAAATGTTCCTTCCATGGAATTGGGTCGGGAATGCACGGTTCTCACCTCGGGCCGCGCATGTCCGCCTCCTCCGCCCGCCGCGCCCACGCGGGCCGGGGCTCTCCCGCCACCCTCGGCTTCCGGTAAGGGCGGGGCGGCAGCGCGGCGCCTGCGCCTGCGCCGTGGGCCCGCGGGCCGAGGGGCGGCCCGGGCGGCCGGGCTTCCCGCGGAGGCGGCGGCTCGGCGTCGGGGCGGCCGCTTCCCGCGCGCGGCAGACCTGGAGGGGCTGGAGCCGGAGGGCGGCGGGGCTGCGGCCCGGGCCGGCCGGCGGCTGCTCGGGGCGGGGCGCCGCGCGGCTCCGGGCGGCGGCGGGCTCCGCTGCTTCACCTCCCTGCTGCTGTACGCCGGCTTCCTGGGGCTGGTGAGAGCCGGGCGGGCGGGCGGGCGGGCGGGCGGGCGGGCGGCCGCGAGCCGGGGAGGCTGCGCCCGGGACGGCCCGCCGCCGGGCTTCCTCCGCGGGAGCCCTAAGGGCGGACGCTCCGCTTCTCAAAAGCCACCTTTTAGAAGCCTTTTTGGTAAAGTGATCGTTTTTCATCGGTATTGGATATCGATGAAGTGGGGGGTTTTGGGCTAAAGTATTACTGAGAGCAGCTCCGAGCAGCATGGTTCGTGCTTTTTGAGTCAAGGGAAAAAATGTATCTTTTCTGGTTAAAAAATAATCTTTCAGTGACCCAGAGCAAGATTTTCTGCGTACAATAGATGGGAATAGAGCCCGAGAAGGCCCGCAGCGGCCGCTTGACAGGTGAGGAGGTGCGGGAGCCGAGGCTCAGGAAGGACCCGGCCCCAGGGCGGCCCAAGCGGGCTGCTGACCCAGGCCCCGCGCCCACATCAGTGCCGCCTCCCTGGCATGGTGCCGACTCCCCAAATGATGCTGCCCTTCAGAAATACAGCAGGATCCGAGACCGCGGCCAGCCTTTCTGGAGAGCGGTTTAGAACTATGCCCAAAGGGCAGCAAACATGTGCCTACCCTTTGATCCAGCAATACCACCCCGGAGAGATGATGAAAAAGGGGAAAAACATCATCACTTGTACAAAAATATTCATAGCGGCCCTGTTTGTGGTGGCAAAGAATTGGAAATTGAGTGAATGTCTATCTTTTGGGGAATGGCTGAGGAAACTGTGGTATATGTATGTCATGGAACACTATTGTTCCATTAGAAACCCGGAGGGGCGGGAATTCAGGGAAGCCT
Source organism: Macrotis lagotis (assembly GCF_037893015.1). Taxonomy (NCBI): domain Eukaryota; kingdom Metazoa; phylum Chordata; class Mammalia; order Peramelemorphia; family Peramelidae; genus Macrotis; species Macrotis lagotis. The sequence continues at coordinate 112,923,716 of NC_133662.1, forward strand.
GGGGGGATTTGCATGAACTGATGCTGAGTGAGATGAGCAGAACCAGAAAAACACTGTACCCCCTAACAGCAACATGGGGGTGATGAGCAACCTTGATGGACTCCCTCATTCCATCAGTGCAACAATCAGGGACAATTTGGGGGTAGCCACAATGGAGAATATCTGTATCCAGAGAAAGAATTGTGGAGTTTGAACATAGACCAAAGACTATGACCTTTTATTTTTTTTAAAAACCGTTATGTAATTTTGCTATCTCTTATACTTCATTTTTTTCCCCTTAAAGATATGATTTCTCTCATCACATTCAACTTGGATCAGTGTATACCATGGAAACTACCTAAGACCAACAGACTGCCTTAAGATTAGGGGAAAAATTGTAAAATTCAAAATTAATAATCTTTAAAAATATATGTATATAAAGTAATACAGAAGTATCTGTGGTAAAGCATTTATTCATACAAATGATTATTTATTTTAAATTTTTTTTTATTTTTTAATGTGAATATTATTTATTTTTTCCACCCAAATGTAAAGATAATTTTCAACATTCATTTTTCATAAGATTTTGAATTCCAACAAAGTAAAGACTGACAGATTGCTTTCCGTGGGGGGGTGGGGGGAGGGAAGTAAGATTGGGGGGAAAATTGCAAAACTCAATATCTTTAATAAAAATTCATTTAAAAAACGATTTTGAGTTCCAAATTTTTCTTCCTCCATTCTCTTCCCTAAGATGGAAAAATATCAGGTTATACATGTATAGTCATGTAATGCATAATTCCATGTTTTTAATGTTGTGAAAGAAAAACTTCAAAGTGGAAAAATTTTGTATAAAAGAATATGAAGGGGCAGCTAGGTGGTGTAGTGGATAAAGCACTGGCCTTGGAGTCAGGAGTACCTGGGTTCAAATCCAGTCTCAGACACTTAATAATTACCTAGCTGTGTGGCCTTGGGCAAGCCACTTAAACCCCATTTGCCTTGCAAAAACCTAAAAAAAAAAAGAAAAAAGAATATGAAAAGAGTTTGTTTCCATCTGCATTCAGACTCTAGTTCTTTCTCTGGATGTAGGTAACATTTTCTGAGTCCTTTGGTATTGTTGTGAACCATTGTAACTTTTTTTTTTATCCAAATAGTATTTTATTTTTTTCCAATTACTCTCTTCAGTCTCCAAGGCAACTGATATAGGTTGTATGTGCACAATCATGTTAAGCATATTTCTGTATTAGTCATGTTGTGAAAGAAGAATCAGAACAAAAGGGAAAAACCATGAGGAAGAAAAAACAAAAACTGTTTAAAAAGTGAAAATAGTGTGCTTTGATCTGCATTCAGACCACATAGTTATTTCTCAAGAAGAGAATGGTATTTTTTCATGAATCTTTTGGAATTATATTGAATCATTGTATTTCTGAGAATAGTTTAAATCAATCATAATTACAAATACAGTATTGTTATTATGTACAATGTTCTTCTAGATCTGCTCAGTTTACTCAGCATTAGTTCATGTGAGTCTTTCTAAATTTTTCGGAAATGTTTACTCATCATTTCTTATAGCACAGTAGAATTCTGTAACAATCATATACCAGACTACCTTCAATTTTTAAAAAATTATGTACTACATAATTTTGCTATCTCTAATTTTTTTTCTCAAGGATATGATTTTTCTCTTAACACATTCAAATTTGATCAGTATATAGCATGAAAACAACATAAAAATTAACAGACTGCCTTTTCTGGGGGGATGGGGGAGAGAAGGGAGGTTGGGGGAAAAATTGCAAAATTCAAAACATTACAAAAAATAATAGGTGGAAATAATCATATACCATAAAACTTGTTCAGCCATTCCTCAATTGATGGGCATCCTCCTCAATTTCCAATTCTTTGCCACAAGCTTCTATAAATATTTTTGTACATGTAGGTTCAGGATTAACAGTTTAATAATAATACTAAAACTAAAATTTTATTTTTTATTTTATATATACATGTGTGTATATATATATACACACAACTGCATACACACACAGTTATCACATGATCCTAATTTTTAAAAACTTAAATCATTGAGAGAAGTAAAAAAAAATGTTAGTTGAGTCCTAACCTGTAGTAGAACTTTCCTTTGAAAACAAGAAATTCTAACTTAAAGAGTTTCCTGGGACACTGAGAGGTTGTAACTTTGCACCATGATCTTTTGGCTAACGTTATCAGAGATTTCAAAGGCCAGGCTCCTGTACTCTACACTAGCTGTTTTAAAATTAATGAGCAGCCTGCCCTGCAGCTCAGTCAGTATTAGAACTCTTAGAAAAGTTTTAATAGAGATTTTCATTTTTAAGTACAGTACTATTGTTTATATGTATATGGAAGTGTTTGCTTTATATTTCTCTTTGTATCTCTAGTGCTTCATACAATGCTTTGAACATAACTTAAATGCTCAGAAAAAACTTTTTTATTCATTCAAATAAATAAATATATATATATATATATATGTATATACATATATATATATACATATATATATATATATATATATATATATATATATATTCTGAAAGACCAGCTCAGTGGGCATCATCCATTTGCATAATATGGTTTTCGAGAAGAGGAACATTATTCTATTTAGGAACTTCCTACATAGGATTCACAATCACTCCAAAGAGGTCATCCTAACAATTCTCATACAAAAAGTCTAGTAGTGAAAAAATGGTGATTGTCCAGACTGCACAAGTATACGTTAATTTAATGATGGTAAAGTTTCATATTTTATTGTTTTTTTTTAATTCCTAGGGTCTGAGTATTGCTATAGTAGGACCCACATTGCCAGACTTGGCTATAAATGTGAACCAGAACATCAGTGATATCTCTTATATCTTTGTGGGCCGTGCTTGTGGGTATCTAAGTGGTTCTGTGATTGGTGGATTTCTCGTTGACCACATGGATTATAATTTAATTTTGGGTAAGTAGAGTATCTCAAATAGGTTATGTTGTGATGTTTCATTAGATAAAACATTTGTATTAATACCTTTTAAGACAGCCTCAGTCAATATGACCTTGGTTCAGCCCTGTCTCTGACACCTGCAGATTGTGTGACCATAACATTAAACTCAGAGCCCAGGAAGCTCTCTTAAGGCCATAAATTGCAGAGCTGAACTCAGTTGGTAGAGGTAGTTTTCTCATTTGGAGTTCCCTATACCAGTGAAACAACAGATCCAATAGAAAAATATGAAATTTTTAACATAGGAATTGATAGTTATCTCTGAATATATATGTATAGTATTAAGGAATTGTGTTCATTTATTTAGCAGTTAATGAGTAGCTTCTGTGATTCCAGCATATCTACCCAGAAACCCTCTTTTACCCTGGGTACTATGTAGAATTCAAAATCTTTTAAACCAGGACTATACAGCTTCTTAGAATCAGAAGGCATTTCAGAGATTATCTAGTGTGAGTTAGAAGACCTGGACATGATTTGGCTCAGTGGTGTCCCCAACAGGTTCCTACCCAGCTTCCACTTGAAGATACCTCATATTAATCTACAAACTTGTGCTGTAGCAGTCTGTTATATTTCTGGACAGCCCTAGTTGTTAGAAAGTCTGGTTTTCTGCACCATTTACCCATTATTCCTAGTTCTGCCTTTTTGGGACTACGCAAAGCAAAGTTTTAATTCGTTTTTCACTTAATAGCCATTCAAGAATTAAAGTCAGCTATCTTGTTCTCCATAAGTCTTCTTCGGGCTAAATAGGTTGATATGGTGGATTGCTTTAGATCTAAAGAAACACCTGGATGCCCATTCTGGCTCAGACCACAGGGCTGGCTCAGCAGTGGATTGTATTTGGGGACTGATGCACTTAGCTGTGATAAAAGATGCATGGGCTTACTTCTTTCCATAATATTTCATCTGTTTTTATAAAATCAGACTTTTTTTTTCCACCTTTGAAATTTGTGGTGAAACCTTTTTAATTTAGTAGATGATGCATACTTCATATTTTATGGGGAATTTTAGTTCTGATAAATCTACAGCAAAATGGTAAGGTACTGTCTATTGAATTTAACAGTTAAAACAAAATAGAAATTCCTTTTATTGAGGTTAAGACCAATTTTTCTTCCTAACTGATAAAAAATATTTGAAAGTTAAAGAAAATCCTATTAAATTTTTTTTTTCGGTTTTTGCAAGGCAAATGGGGTTAAGTGGCCTGCCCAAGGCCACACGGCTAGGTAATTATTAAATGTCTGAGACCGGATTTGAACCCAGGTACTCCTGACTCCAGGGCCAGTGCTTTATCCACTACACCACCTAGCCGCCCCTCTATTAAATTATTTTTAACCAAAATTAATTTTAAAAGTCATAATTTTCCCAGAGATGACTGTTACTGTAGAGTCAGGACTGATTGAAGACTATGGTGCTTTTATGCCCAAGTTTATCCTTGGCCTTTTGAGTGAAGCTGAATAGGTCACTTAGCCTTTTTTTTCCCCTCCTAGTAAAATGTGGAGGCTGAAATAGTTCACCTTTTTAAGTATCTTGCAGCTCAAATTCTATAATCCTAAACAATCTCCAGTACTATTATGAAGTCTAGTTTTTGTGACCTTAACAGTAATTCTTTAGTTGGGGGGGGTGTGGAAGAATTTATTGCTTTTTTTTGATTGATTGATTGATTTTTTTTTCCAAAAAAAGAAGTAAAAGATATAAAATTGAATGAAAAAGGTTGAATGGATTTAAAACAAATTGTGAAATTTCCTCTTCTGTTAAACAATATTACTTATAAAGCTCTATTACATGTTCTATGATTATGAACAGTAGAAGTATACATGTTTGGATGATTTTATATTTTATAACTCATGAAGATTAAGAAATAGTATTTTAATGAAAATAACCCCTTTTGTTGAATTTTGGGTCATAAAAGTTAATAGAATCAAATCTTCGAATTAAAGTGACCTCAGACATCATTTAGTCCAACTCTTATTCAAAATGTTCAGTCTACAATGTTTCTGATGGATTGGTCATTAGTATTTTGCTTAAGGTTTTTCATTAAGGACTAGCTCACTACCTAGTCCATTCCAAATTTGGACATTTCTAAGTGTTAGTTCTTCCTTATGCTAAACTGAAATCCTACTCTCTAGAATTTCTCCCATTGGTCCAGTTTTGCTCTTTTGGGGCCAAGAAGAATAGGTCTGACAACTTTTTCAATATTTGGCTAATAATGGTAGTTCATATTTATGAAGAGCTTTACATATTTCATTTGAATCTTCACAATAACCTTGGTAAGGTTCTTACTGGTATTATTTCCTTTTTATAGATGGGCCTCACAATTATTAAGTGTCAGAGGCATGATTCAGGTTCTTAATTGTCTTGACTTAAGTTCACTGCTCCAACCACTATGAAATTTCTCCTCTAGGCTGAGCAACCCCATTTCTTTCAAATGGTCTTCATGCTGCAGTTTGAATTCCCTTTGTCATTCTGAAGTTGCCCTCCAGATTATTAATATGACAAGATATATGGGATCTGAACAGGGCTCCCAAGCCTGTGTTTTAATTAATGGAGCCTTGATCTTGTGATGCCTGTTAGTATTCCCTGTATTATCTATTCAGATTGTGAACAGAATTTGTTTCTGCTAGTGAATTTTCTTGAATTAATTTTTTGAAGCCTCTTGACATGTATTATAATAACTGTATATCGAATTAGGATTCAGGGCTTGCCTCATAATTTTAATACTCTTCTTTCACCTCACCCCAAGTCTCCCTCTATTTTATACATTCTTTTCTGCTTTATTTTTGTTCTTATTATTTCTCTAGCTTCATGTGTATCTTCTCTGCTCTCTGTGTTCATACACACGACCTTTTCCAAGTTCTTTTCTCAAACAATTAGAATTATTTATTCTTTATTTTATTTTATTTTTTAGGTTTTTGCAAGGCAGTGGGGGTTAAGTGACTTGCCCAAGGCCACATAGCTAGGTAATTATTAAGTGTCTGAGGCTGGATTTGAACTCAGGTACTCCTGACTCCAGGGCCAGTGCTCTATCCACTGCGCCACCTAGCTGCCCCATTATTCTTTATTTTATAGAACAGTTCACTTTGACCTAATTTAGGGATTTTATATGAGATTGTTTTTATGATGACCTATGCAAAGGTATTTTGTATCTAATTTTTACCTTTCTTTCAGGTCTGTCAATGCTGGGGACATCTATTGGTCTCTACCTTATCCCCTTTTGCAAGAAAGCTATATTACTGGTTATTATGATGGCAGTCATGGGTATTTGTACTGGAATTTTAGACACAGGTGAGTGAATAATTTATCATAATTCCTGAAAAGAAGAAAGGAAGGAGGGAAGTGAAGATTGCTTCTTTTAGAAAACAGCAAACTCTGTTTTTTAAATTGTCAATTAGTTTACTCTCCCATATGGCACTTGTGGCAGTAATCTTTGCCAGGTATGATGGGGTTGAGTATGGGGCTACTGTTTGTGACTTGTTACTACCCTGCTTCTTAAGCAATAGGTGTTAGGATCCTCTAGGGAGGGAACTCTTTGACAATAGTTAACACAACAGAATGTCAACTTTCATTTGGTAGTAAATCTTAATTACTATGTTATAGAGTGATTATTCAAAACCCAAACCAAATTTGGACCTAGAGCAGATTAGATTTAGTGACTATTTCCAGATTATTATTTAATTTGCCTATTATGTTCAAGGTAGGTATTGAATACTTGTATTGGAAGGGATGAAAAAAGTTATGCGAGCTAAATTGAAATCTATTCCTTGCTCTGCCTATCATTTTTTTTTTCCTTTTCTCTGAGATTCCTGTGTTCTTTCACTAAATTGCCATTTAAGGTTGTATGTTTATAAACATATATACAAATATATATATATATATATATATATATATATATATATATATATATATCCTCAAATGTACATGCACACTCACAAAATTCTTTTGGGGTTGTTAACCTTTGAATGGTTGTAGTTTTTGATGGGTTGTTATCAGCACAGCAGTAAAGGCTTGAGACATTTACTTCCTTTTGTCTCCCTCTGTGACCAACCCACATCCTTTTTCTGATCGTATATGTGTTTGACTATGTCTTTGATGCCACTTCTTGTGGATCAGTTGTTGGCTACACACTTCAGACTACTGCTACCCATTCTCTGTCTCTCCATTGTCCTTTGGGTAATTTGGTCACTATGATTCTTTAAGGTGTAATTTTATAATTACATAGGTTCACTGAGGAAAATATTGAGATTTACTATGTATGTAGAATTCATTTCCAAAACTTACATGATACAAAAGTGCTCCTTAACTTTCAGATTCCCTGAGTTTGAACGTAGGTTAGCAGTATTTGATTACTTAGCCTTTTATGAGGTAAAGGGTGGCACGAGGTGAATGTTGACCTGTGGTTTCATTGGTACAATAAATCTTAAATGCATATTAATGACTATTGTGCAACATAAAAGTCTCAGAGTGCTGCCCAGGTCCACATGACCAGTTTGTGTCAGAGACAGGACTTGAACCCAGATCTTTTGAACTCCCAAACTGGTTTTCTGGCTTCTATGCTAGATTTCTCTTGGCTTAGTAAATTATAGTTTATATATACATCTTCTATACTATTTCTGATACCTAAACCTCTTCTGAAGATAATTTCTACATTGACTTTCAAGATATCAATGGCATGCAGAATTTTTAATACAAAAATTTATTTCTTTTTATATTTGTAGGTGGCAATGTCCTCATCCTGCATATATGGAAAGGTAAAGCAGCCTCACACCTTCAGGCCTTGCATTTCACTTTTGCCTTGGGGGCCTTCTTGGCTCCCTTGCTGGCCAAGTTGGCCTTTGGCAATACTGTGCCCTCTGAAAATCAGGTGACAGCTGACATGTCAAACCAGTCTGAGCTAGCTGACATGTCAAACCAGTCTGAGCTCACACCACCTGCAGCTGACTTAGAAGTCATATTTGGAGTACCTGCTAATGAGAATTTGCTCTTGGCTTATGTTGTTATAGGAACTTATAGTTTGGTGATATTTTCCTTCTTTATTGTTTTATTTTTCAAAAAAAATCCAAATCAAGAGAAAACAAAAGAAGCTCCTCAGAGATCTCGCACTGCAAAATATCAGGTTGCCCTTCTTGTTCTCCTTTTTATATTCTTCTTTTTTTATGTAGGAGCAGAGGTCACATATGGCTCTTACATTTTCTCTTTTGCAACGGCCCATGCTGGCATGAGTGACAGTCAAGCAGCAGGTTTGAACTCTGCCTTCTGGGGGACATTTGCCATTTGCAGGGGCCTGGCAATTTTTTTTGCTGTATGTCTGAGGCCTGGGGCCATGATTGTGATAAGCAATGTGGGCAGCTTGATTTCCTCCCTGCTTCTTGTGATTTTTAGTAAGAACCACATTTGTCTATGGGTGGCAACTGCGGTGTATGGGGCCTCAATGGCTACCACATTTCCCAGTGGCGTTTCTTGGATTGAACAGTACATGACCATTAAAGGCAAATCGGCTGCTTTATTTGTAGTTGGTGCTGCCCTGGGAGAAATGATCATTCCTGTGGTAGTTGGATCTCTTCAAGGAAAATACCCACATCTTCCTGGGATTCTGTATGTTTCATTGGGGTCAGCTATTGCCACAGGCGTTTTGTTTCCTATCATGTACAAACTGGCCACCGCACCTCTTGATAGCAAGATTCAGGAAAGAAAGAGTGAAGACCAGAAAGCACTACTCTCTACTTCTAGATTTAATGAGGAGGATGAAGATGATTATGGAGAAGATGGTGCTGAAGAAGAATGGAACAAAATCGACTTTGAAATGATTGAAATGAATGATACTATGAGGAATTCAGTAATAGAAACATCTAGGAAAATTTTGAGGGAATCTCCCATAGAAATCTCTAGTCAGTTATTGTCCAATAGCATACCATTCAGTTCCTCTTTAGTTATTACTAGCAACTCCTCTGTGAAGCCCCTTACTCTAGACAGGGAAAAAGAATGACAGAGTAAAAGATGAATTAATTATTGATTCCCTGAAGCAAGCAATTGGCTTTAAGGAGGCAAATCAGAGTAGATCATTAACATCTTTAAATAGGATTTGGCACTTCTAACTCTGATTATCACAAATTGAAAATTCTGGTGTGTCATGTCAGCCTAGCATGTTTGACAGCAAAAGGTGAGTTCAGGTGTGGCTAGTAAAGTGTGAAGTAACCCTAGGCCTACATTTACAGGATGCAAAGATGGCATAGATACTTAAGATGTTTTCTATTAGCAGAAGTCACATAAAAGAGTGATGATGAAAGGAATAAATTAACAGAATTCAAGAAACTACTGGTAAAATTAGTAAATAGCCAACTCTACTTGGTATGAGTTGGTAAAGCCTCACGAAAGAGTCTTCTTCCTTCAGAATGCTTCTTTAATCCGGACAGCAATTGTACAGACTCTTTCTTGGAGCAAATCATGATAGCTTCTGATTTCTGATTCAAAGTATTTTTCTGATAATAATGAGAAAATATGATGTCATAGAAAGAACCTTGGGAGTCAGGACACTGGTTCCAGTTACAACTTTTACCACAAATTGACTCCATGATATTGCCTAGATCATTTAATTTCTCTCTTTTAGTTTTCTTACTTATAAAAATGAGAGTAATTTGACTTTGATTGTTAAGATCTTTTCTAATTCTTAAATTCTTTGTATGGTAATGAAATATTTTCCAAAGAGTAAAATGCACTGACTTGAGTTATATGGGTTGTTAATAAAGGCTGTTCCCTTTTTCCAAGAAAGAAGGAAGATTGTGAAAAAAAGAAGTAGTGGAAAGAAATGAGATAGCAAGGACAAAATCTCTTTTAAAACCATACTTTTTTTGGTTTGTTTTTGCAAGGCAATGGGGTTAAGTGACATGCTCAAGGTCACATAGCTAGGTAAATATTATGTGTCTGAGGCCAGATTTGAACTCAGGTCTTCCTGACTCCAGGGCCAGTGCTTCATCCATTGCGCCACTTAACTGCCCCTAAAACCCTACTTTTGATAATGAATTTGGTGACCTGAAAATTCCTTACACTTTGAATACTTTTGAGTCATCGTCTCAAGAGGACATCCTTAGAGGAGTTTATACTTAAAAGAAAAAAAAACTACTGTTGCTTATCATTTTTCCCTTTTAAGTTTGATGGGGGCATTTATATATCTAAATTTTTGGTAGTTAGACCAATAGACAGTGACCCTTCTAAACATCCTTTACTTATACAAATTCGTTTCTAGGCTTTGCAAGGCTAGAAACTCAGTTATAGCTATCTATTCACCTAAATTTTGGTTGATTGCCACATTCACAAGAGACTGAGTTTTTAACCCAGAGTGCCAATTCAGTCAGAAAAGGGGATTTGCCTTTTCAGTGTTCTGTGCTCTTGTTGCCTTTCCAGTGCAAGCTTCTTCTGTTGTTGCATACTCAGGAAGCTGTTTGTGAAGATCATATGTGATGTCAGGCACACTTAATGTGCATCTTCATACATATTTCTTTATATTTTTTCCCCCTTAGATTTCAAGATCGATCACACTTTCTGATTCTGTATTTCTGCTTTAGTACAACATAGTCTTTTCTTATCTATTTCTTTTGCTCCTGGGTGGTACACCTGTGCTCATTTCCCAGTGAACCTCTGGTGGTCTTAATGTTCAAAAGTACATCCTTTTCAACATTTTACCTTGTTTCTAAGACAGGCCTTTGAGTTTTGGAACCCTTTTGGTTATTTACTACATTAGGTAGTAACCTTAATCTTAGGCAAAAGGGTTCCAAGGGGAAGGAACCTCCAAGCATACAGATGCTTCTTTTACTCCTTCACTCTACAGGTCATCTTGTGGGATGTCAGATTAATAAAGCAATATATACCAGCCACTGACAAGAGAGGGGCAAGCTGTGCTGGAAAATGGAGGTTATTACATCTTTTTCATACCTCTTCTTAGAGGAGGGTGAATGGCATAATTGACTGGCATAGGAAGAGATGGGGGATGCCAGGAGAAAGAGAGAAAAGTACATAGAATTCTCTGAAGAGCCATCACAGGCTACATTTTGGGTAGCTATACAAGGTTTTATATATATAGATAGATAGCCAGAACTAGATTGTAGTTGCCATATTATTAAGAGAAGAATTAAATATTTTTGAGCATTAGTGATTCTAAGGTCACCCTTGGGAAATGGGTCATGATACCCAACATCATGTATAATCAGAACCTTAAACAACTTAGGAATTCAGGATGTTCAAAAGAATTGAAGATTAAGTGGAGTAATTAAGATGCAGTAAACCATCCTAAACACCCATAACTCAGTTCAAGAGTTACTATGAAGGATTTTCCCATCCTTCCAGGTCATAAAAAAATGATGTGGAAGAGGACAGCCTACCCCCAACTTCAGCTTCTTTTAGTTTTATGCTTTTATTTAGAGATCCTTAAGTATTAATTTTAAAAATTACCAATTTATATGATAATTATGAAAATTTTGTTTTAAAAAGTACATTTTCTATTAACCCATTATTTAAGAGCTTTATTCTTAAACATCTAATCAAATATTATTTTTTGAAATTTCAAACATTTTTCACCGAGTTTGGGGAAAATATTTTTCTCCTATATTTATTCTATTTAAAGTAATTGGAGACTATTATTTACAGTGTGTGTGCTGGCACTGCAGTTGATTACCTGGCTGTTAAACTAGATGGAAAATTTGTGGATAGTAACATCCTTCAAGCAAACAAACCAAAAAACACCAACCACCCAAATCAAGAGCATAAACTACAAATGAAAGAAAAATGTTTCTAAGAGGAAAGTGCCAAAAGCTCAGATCTTTTTATCTCATGTGATACTTTTGCCAGGGATATTTCTACTAAGTACATTAGTTGATCAGGAAATTTCAATTAACCAGAACAAGCCTTGATTCTCTATACAAGGTTATTGTAATATAAACCCTTAAAAAGTATATGATTGAGGCATTGCATCTGTAGGAGTACTTTGACCTCAACCTTTTAACTTAACTACCTATATTGAAGTTAGCTAAAAATTTATTGATCCTTTGCTAAGTAGCAATTAAATCAGTACCTTTAATTTCATAGTGTTTTTTCCCCCAGAAGTTGTACAGAGTACTAACTTAATATTATTTTCCTCTCATTTGTCAAGGAACAAGTATATCTATTTTCCAAATAGAAAAGCAGAATCAGAGAAAAATGACAGTTCTGGTCAATCTGGAACCTAGAGATGTAATGTGAGGGAATATCTCTCAACCTTGTGGGATTCCATGTTAATTTTGGGAGTATATTTAAAATCCTCCCCAACTAACCTCTAAATAAAAGTGTCAGGGGGAACTTTATTTAGATGAAGAAGAATTTGAAATTACTGGTTACAGAGAATCCATGACCCTTTTCTTTCTTCCCCTTTGAGTGTGGGTGTGAAGATGTTCATGCTCATCTGAATGCAATTAATGTAGAAACATCATTTTTTTTGCAAATATTATAATTTGTGGAGTTTGTTAACTGGGACTCGTTTTATCTGAACATAAATAATGTTTGTTTTTTTAAAGATTATTATGAAATTAGATTTAAATTATAAATGTGTTAGGATTTATTAATCAAATGAGTATATTGTTTCCATTTTTGTCTCATCAAAGTATTTGTGTTTTGCCATATGCAGTTTCTAAATGTGGAACATTTATGAATGAGTTTATTTGTATTTTTTCCTCTAACTTAACATTGATCAGATTTTTATGTGTTTATTCACATAAGAATTATATAAGAGGTCATGAACTTTAATAGTTTTCTAAAGGGAAGCAAATCTAGAATTTGGAACAGTAATTTGAGAATTGTAATACCATTTGACCTTTATCCTACTGACTTTCCATGTCCAGATTTCTTCTTGGGAAAAGTATATTAGCATGTTTAAAAAAAATACAGAAATCTTTTTTAAATTAAAATTTATTTTTCAATTGTTAAACATTTTTCTCTCTCATGCACCCCTACTTGGAAAAAAGCCCAAACAAACCAAATCCTTGTTAACAAGATAAGCTTGAGGGGGCAGCTAGGTGACTCAGTGGATGGAGCACTGGCCCTGGAGTCAGGAGTACCTGATTTCAAATCTGGCCTCAGACACTTAATTACCTAGCAGTATGGCCTTGGTCAAGCCACTTAACCCCATTGCCTTGCAAAAATCTAAAAAAAAAAAAAAACCCAAAACAAAAAAACCCAGATAAGCATGGGCAAGCAAAACAAATTCTCAGACAATATCGAAAAATGTGTAATCTGTATATTGTCCATCCCTTCTTTGGGTGGTTTGATTGTTTGATTGATCAAGGTTTTTAAATCATTCATATTATTTTTGCAATATTGATGTAATTGAAAAAATTAGCAAGCTATTAATGAGAGCAAAGTGAGATTTAAGGAACAGAAATTTGAACTGAAGTTTGGTCTAAGTTTGTATATGTATGTATTATATGTAGTATGTGAATGATCATCTGATCATCTAAATAACTTAATTCAGTCCTTTTTTGGACATTTGCATTTTGAGTGAGTTTTCATTGAAAGAAAATTATTTTTTTTTGTGTGCTAGGTATTTTTTTAAATAACTTTGACTTTTAAAGAAAGAAACTGCTTCTATATTGAAGAATGTCCTTGGAATGTCCTCAACCAGATAGTATTTTAAATATACTGAATTTAATGGAGTCCAGTTTTTTCATTTTAGTAAACTTTAGAATTGGGGCATCACCTTTAGAATGTTGTAATTTTGTAGTTTTTCATAATCAGTACTATTTTGCTAAAATAAATTATAAAAGTTCTTGAAATTTTTTTAGATCAATTTACATATTTCCCCCTTATGCCTTCCCATTCCTGCTTTGGCCATTCTGCTTTTAAAGTCTACAATCCAGCACCTCCTTTCCTGCCAGTTTCTTATAGTAGGTGTGTTATTTTACTGTCCTTTTACTTTATTAGAACATAAAACAATAAATTTGGACTCATGATCTCCAAATGGGTGTATTGTTCTCCTCTAATACCATTTGGTTGTTACTGCATAAGCAGTGGAAGTTTGCTGGATGAGGTAGGTGGCTTTAGAATCAGACTCAGCAAAGAGTGGAGATTTGTATAGTTCTGACTTATGATGGTTTTGCTTTTATTTTTTTCTGATCAAATTTTTTTCCTCCAGTAGAAATTGGATTTCAACAACTATATTGAGAGCTCAGGACTCTAGACAAAATTTTCAGCCACTTTCAGTTCCTTAATATCACATGTAGATTTTCAAAATATGTGTTTGTCTCCTCTGTAGATTCAAGTTGGAACAGATTGTCTATGAGTTTAAGCACTTTTTTTTTTAGGGAGACTTGGTTTCCATATTGCTGCATCACCAAAGGAAATGTGTTGGTTCATATGAAATGAATTTTTTCTGTCTGCCTTTTATGCAGTATATGAAATATCCGACCTTACTGTGGCTGATGGAGTTAGTAGGTGCTGCCATCTTGTGTTTTAGAATTTTGATCACGATGTTCTGCAAAATAGTGGGTAAAATATTGTTAAACAGAATTAAGGAAAGTGGCATGAGAAGTCTGGGGTGTCCTATGTATTTTAAGCAGTTTCATTGAAGCCCTTCTGGGGTTTATCTCCTTGATTTCATTGGGCATCATAGGTAATGATTTGATTTCTCCTAAGAAAAGATTCTCTTCAGGCAGAGTCATATCCTGTGGCATTTGCACATCATTGAGATACAGTTGAAATCCTAATTTGGAGAAAAGTGAAGGAGACCTTCAGGGTGTTAGGAAAACTTGTGGAAGATCATTGACAAGAATTGCACTGGATGGGCAGACAAGGCTTCTATCTGCTCTTTGGGAGGGAACATCCAAATAAGATAATCACTTCTTTCAACTATATCTTTTTTTTTACATTCTAATGGGTCTAATAAATGGATTCAGAACTAAAATTGTTAAAGCACAGAAAGATTTTCAGGTCTTCATCAATTAGCCTTTTTTTTCTTAAAAAGCAAAATATATGATAGAATTCAAGCAAATATGAAAGATCCTGAACAGTCTTTTGAGAGTTTATTGTATAGGATTTAATCTATACTATAAAAGCTAGTGAGGAAAATCACTGTAGTGATTTTGTGCCTTGTGTTTATGTGGTTCAGGTTTTCTGTATATGTGTGTGTATCTGTGTTTTATTTTCCCCTTTGTACAATCTATGTGACAACACAATGCCACTTTGCACTGTGCTCTTTGCTGCTAATATAGTGAAACCTGTTTAGAAAGACTGCCTTGGGTCTGTTTCTAGATCCAACATGCATCTGACATGAATTGCAGGAATGTTTCCCTACACACATACACTCCTAGACAGGTTTTTCTGCAAGTATTTTAAAAAATTATTTTCAGTAGATAATGGAGGGGAGGGAGTATGATTGAATGAATTTATTACATTGGAATTTGATTAATGTGTATGTGACTTTGTTTAAAAATGAACATTTATTGAAATAAAATACTGATTTAGATGAACCCTTGGATTGCTATTTATTTTTCTCCTTGTTTAGGTGTTTCATTTTCTTAAAAAGTATTTGAAATCATGTTTAAATGGCAGTCCATATCATCAACTATTATCTTATGTAATTTTGCTACTTCTTATACTTTATTTTTTTCCTTAAGGATATGATTTTTCTCTCTCATCACATTCAACTTAGATCAATGTATACCATGGAAACAATGTAAAGTTTAACAGACTGCCTTTTGTGGGGGTGGGGTGGGGAGAGGGAAGAGAGATTAGGGGAAAAATTGTAAAATTCAAATTAATAAATAAAATTTAAAAAATATCAAAAATTTTGACATCACATATCTCAGTTAAGTCTAAGATAGAGACTAACAGAAAAATATGCCTAAGAGCCATTCTCTAATGGCTAAGTGGCCAAGAGGAAATGAGCCTTTTGAGTTCTGAGTTTAAAAAAAAAATGCAAGTTACCAACACTATCAAAAAAGGTTCTAAACTGGTAATAAAAGAAATGCAAATCAAAACAACTCTGAGGTTGTTAGACCCATTAGAATGTAAAAAAAACAGATATAGTTGAAAGAAGTGATTATCTTATTTGGATGTTCCCTCCCAAAGAGCAGATAGAAGCCTTGTCTGCCCATCCAGTGCAATTCTTGTCAATGATCTTCCACAAGTTTTCCTAACACCCTGAAGGTCTTCTTCACTTTTCTCCTGTTGTCCCTTGCTCCATGGCCTTTCCACCTTTTGTTATTTTGTTTTTCTCTGACATTTTATTCCTGTTCTTCAGAATCTCATCAGTTATATGTTGCCTGTTCATATCCACCCTGTGCCTTTTTTGGATACTCACTTTAATTTCTTTGGAGATGTGTGTTCCAAGTCTTGTAACCAAAGGGTGATAAAAATTGGAAATTGTGTTGCAAAGACTGTGGGAAGACAGCCCCACAAGTAACCCTAGATTTTTAATAAAGCATATTTGAAAGTTAGTAAAAGGAAACACATAGGATCCTGAAGAAGGATATCTATGTATATTCTAAGATAAGCTCTCAAAAATGAAATTCTGATGAAGAAATGAACTGCTAGATATAAGTACAATATAAGTACATTGCTAAATTTTGTTATATATCACCATTCTCCACTCACACAGCCATCTGCCTAGTCCAATTGGGGGGTGTGAGGTGGCACAGTAGTTAGAGCAGTGGGCTTGAAATCAGGAAGACTCATCATCTTGAGTTCAACTGAGGTCTCAGACACTGTGACCCTGAACAGATCACTTAACCCTGTTTGTCTCAGTTGCATATCTATAAAATGAGCTAAAGAAGGCAAACCATTCCTGTGTATCTTTGCCAAGAAAATCCCAAATGGAGTCAAAAAGCAATAACAGTTCAGATCCTCATCACCTCTCAATAGCTTAATTGGTCTCCCTGAGTCAGGTTTCTTCCCCAAATTCAAATCCATTTTCCACTCAACTGCCAGAGTGATTTTCATAAAGTATTGATCTGACCACATTACTTCTCTCGCTAAAGAAATTCCATTAGTTTTCTATTACATCCATTGAACCTAAAACATGTTTGCAATCTGCCTTCCACTTCTTAGTTTAATTCTACTTCTTAGTTTCCCAGCTAAGTAAATAAAAACATAGAAAATCGTAATAACAACATGGGGGGCCTGGGGAGAGGGGGTCTCATAGCCTATATGTGGGAGGTAGCCTTTGAGCTTGTTGAAGCAGAGATCAGGAGACAGAACATTACAGATGCAAAGATGAGAAGGAAGAGCAAGTTGATCAGTTTTGCTGGAATGTGGTGAAGGCAAGTGATAAGGAATCACAGTATAGAGATAGGTTTGAGTCAGAAAACTATATATTTTGGTATTTACTTGTTTGTGGATATGTTTTCCCCCAGTAGAATGTAAACTTTCTGAGGGTGAAGGCAGTTATTTTGTTTTTGTTTCCACAGTGTGTGGGGTGTTCTAGTTGCTTGACAAAGTGCTTAATAATACTGAGTAATAAATACAATTCAGTTGGTTGTATTTTTTTTAGCTCTGAGTCAATGATCACAGGAAGGATGAGACTTTTTTTTGGCAAGGCAATGGGGTTAAGTGACTTGCCCAGGGTCACACAGCTAGGTAATTATTAAGTTATCTGAGGCCACATTTGAACTCAGGTCCAGCTGACTCCAGGACTGGTGCTCTGTCCACTGTGCCACCTAGTTGCCCCAGGATAAGACAGACTATTGATGGATGTAGAGCTTCTCTCTATATATCTATATCTATATCTATATCTATATCTATATCTCTATATATATATATATATATGTATATATACTTTGTGATCTTAGCCACTATGAATTCAATGATCATCTCTATTAATATGACCCCTGAATCTCTTTATCTTCAGATCTTATTTCTCTCCTGAGTCCTAATTCCAATAGTCTGCTGAATACCTCTGCCTGAATATCCCAATAATATCTCAAAGCAATGTCTAAAATGGAACTTAACTGCTCTCTCCCTCCCTCTTTTGCAACTATCCTCCAAAATTACCTGTTTGAGGACCTATCCCTTGGTAATTGAACTACTAAACAAAAAAATCCCTGAATGAATTTATTTGCTCATTTATCTTACCAATAGCATGCTTTCAAATCTAGTGGCTGGTTTCAAAGTTGAGCCATGAAGAAGTTAGCACTTTTTTCTTTGCCAAGAAGTTCATTATAAGCTAATGGGCAACTGGTGAAGTAGCCTAGGGTTCCTTGGTTCTGGGAGACTTTCTCATAGTTGGACTGGATTGGTGGGAAGGTTTATCTGACACTGTGGACCTGTATGAGAGGTGGAGCTAGTGTTCAGAGTAGAGTCTTTACTACTATTTGGGGGTGGGGGAAGAAGGGAGAGGGAGGGGAAGGGAGGATGGAGAAGGAAACCTGTGGAAAGATATATAAGTCCGAGCTGGCTATTCTTCATTCAGCCTGGTGTTGAACTAGAATTTATTTTATCTGCCCCCTCCCTTCAAGTATTTTTGGCTTAGGGGTATGATTTTGGTGGTGATGGTGGTTCCCCAAAGCAAAAGCCACTTCCCTTGCTGTTCTGAAGATGTGTGTAACGTTTCTGCCTTACAATGACCAGCTTAATTTTTTGCCACCAAATGCTACCCAAAAGAACATCACAAATAATGGAAACTAAACCCAAATTTATCTAAGCAAAGGGCAAACAAAAATTAGAGAAGTTACACAGATTAGAATATACTGGAAACTTCCCAAGAATTATGAGCTCTTTAGAAAGAAGTGAGATAAGATCTTGCTCTGCAAAGACTAAAGCTCTGATCTTCCCCAAAGGGAAGTCTGAAGTCTCTTGGCAGGTAAATTTGGAATTGGGGATATGAAGAGGAGCAGGCTTCCCCTAAATTCTCATATCTTCCTTATGTAGCACAGAGCTATCTCTCCACACTTCTCTTGGGTTGAGCTGGGTTGAAACCCAGGGTTATAGCTGTCCTCCTCAAATTCTCTTGTATTCTCTTTTACACGTATAAGTAACATCCTCCACAAATAGCAGATCAGCTCCTTGTATCTTGTTTTGGTCTTTATATTTATCTTGTAATTAATAGGTAATTAATTTAATACTGAATTGAACTGAATGAGATGAAGACATGTGGTTTATATAAGAATATAATTAGTTGGATTTCTTCCTGGTTAAAAGACTGTATCTATCAGTAATAATCAATGATGGATCAGTGCCAGCCCAGAAGGATGACATTTTTCAAGTACCTGAGGGAGCCTTCCTTGATCCTTTTCAATCAATTGTTTTAATAAAAAACTTACATAAAAGCAGAGATGCCACAATTGGTAGACAATTGGGAGGTTATATCTAACAATGGGTGGCAGAATTAATGAATCCAAAAATATCTCAACAAAATTCCAATCCAGAATAGAATGAGGTGGAATTTAATAGCTTTAAATATAAAATTCTCTGGGAAAAATTAGTTGCACAAGTACAGACTAGGGAAAGAATGACCAGAAAACAAATAGTATGGGAAAAAAATAGAGGCAGCATAGGATGGAGCAAACGATACTGAATTTGGAAACAGAGGTCCTAGGTTCAAATCCAGATTTTGCAACTTTCTGTGTAAACTTGGAAAA
Source organism: Macrotis lagotis (assembly GCF_037893015.1). Taxonomy (NCBI): domain Eukaryota; kingdom Metazoa; phylum Chordata; class Mammalia; order Peramelemorphia; family Peramelidae; genus Macrotis; species Macrotis lagotis. The sequence goes on from NC_133662.1 coordinate 112,943,285, forward strand.
ATGACTACTTCTCTAGGCTTCAGTTTTATTTATGAAGTGAGGAGTTGGGCTCAATCATCCAAGATACCTTCAAACTTTACTCCATGATTCTGTGGCTTAATAAGATCCTAGGGGTTTCATGAACCAATTTGAGTCAGCATGGCTATTGATCATTATTATTATTGCTAGTTCAAGCTAGGACAGAAAGCTAGAGATAGAGACAGAAAAGAGTCAGAGACTGACAGAGAAGGGAGAGACTGATAGAGAAGGGAGAGACAGCCAGAGACAAAGGGGAGCTGGAGAGAGATTATAGAAACACATAAAGGTAGAGAGACAGAGACACAAAAAGACAGAAAGGAGACAGACAAAAAGATCTAGAGAAAGCAAGCATTTTGCTAGGGAACCCCTGGGAAAGGTCTCAGAACTATAGGAGAAAACTATTGATTGAATTTTATAGTTTCCTAGGACAGAGAAATTACCTGTACTGGGATCCCTGAGCCAAATGAACAAATAAGGAGGGTTGGGGGTGACAGGAATATTGGACTGGAAGAGAGTTGAATGAGATTTGTGATATTTATAATAGGCTCTATAAGATGAAAGCTCTCCCGGTACAAAGGAGGAAGCTCCTAGAGATTGTCTACAAAGTCATGACCTCGTGTGTGTGTGTGTGGGGGGGGGGAGCAAGAGAGTGGTTTAAGAGTAAGCATAAGTAAAAGTTGTTTCTCCAGCACTGCTGTTAGATCTTGATAAAGCTGCTTCTTATACGAAGGTACTGAGGTACTGGTGGTCCCAGAAACAGTGATATAGTCTTTGTGTATCATGGGGGAAGGTGTTCAGGAAGCTTCCATGAACTAGTGATGTGGCTTCCACATCACTATTGGACATCATTGGTCCTCTTGGAAAATAAAGGATGAACAGCAACAGTGGCAAACCATGTCTGGATTCTACCTGTCCTTACCTGGACTCTGCTCCTGGGACCACTGACTTTGATAGGGGAGCTTTTGTCATATTAATCTCCATGTCACTTCCATGTCATCCTTCTGAATGAGGACCACTCCCTCCTTCTATCCTTCTATAGGGTGTTCAGACATTTCAGTCATATCCAACTCTAAATGACCTTTTTTGGGGTTTTCTTGGCAAAGATACTGGAGTGATTTGCCATATTCTTCTCAGCTCATTTTATAGATGAGAAAATTGAGGCAAACAGTTATCTGTAAAATGAAATGCAGAAGGAAATGGCAAACTACTCCAGTATTTTTTGCCAAAGAAAACCCCAAATGGGGGTCACAAAGAGTTGAATATGACTAAAAATGACTGAATTTCACAGAATCATGAGGATCAAATGAAATAACTTGTAAAGTGCTTTGTAAACTTTAAAGCACTATATAAATTGTAATTATTATTAACCCTTCATATTAGGAGGCTGTATGAAGCCAGTATGAAGAAAAACCAAAGGTACTATTTTCTGTCATTTTACAATAACCACTTATTTGGAGCTTAATCAAGATGTGGCAGATGGGGAAATATATAACCAAGAAAAAGATAAAAACAATACATTTCCACCTCTCCATGATGCTTTTAGAGTTTAGCTGATTTTTGAAAAAATAAGTTTTTATTGATATGGTCTGTTTTTTTATATCATTGTCATTCTTCTCCCCTCCCCTCCCAGGTAGCTATCCCCATATAACAAAGGGGAAAAAAGGTCATTATAAATTGATGAATATGTTGAAAAAATTTAAAAACATGTGCAATGTGTAACACCTATGGATCTGCCACCTTCACAAAAGGATGCCCTCTCATCTTTTTAATTAAATTATGTTTCATCTTTATAATTTTGATACATTCACTTTTGATTTTTGTGTGTATTCTTAACCCTTTACATTGTATTATTGCTTGTTATTGGTTTCCTTGATTCTGCTTCTTTCACTTTGTTTTATATATATATTCCTCACATCTCTCATTTCTTATAGCACAGTAGTATTTAATTCATTCATGGACTACAATTTGCTTATTTCCTAGTTGATGAGGATTTATTTTGTTTCAAATTCTTTGCTAGCACAAAAAGTATTGCTATAAATATTTTGGTGTATATGGAAACTTTCTCCCTATCAATGGGTTTCCTTTTGGTTTAAAACTAGTAATAAAATTTTGGTTCAAAGGGCATGGATGGACATTTTAGTCACTTAATTGCATAATTTCAAATTGCTTTCTAAAATGGCTGGACCATTTTATAGTTGTATTTGTAAAATATACACATAGTTTATGTTAGGGTTATCCAATCTTACTTTTAAATGGTTTTATTGAAACAATAGACAATATCTTTTGATTTGCCATTTTAGTGAAAACTTTGCTGTAGCTTGGTTTCGTTTACTAAAGCAATTAGTAAAACCCAGAGGGGGGCCCCTGCATAAAATCAAACTGCAGGTGGCATGGGCCAGTGGACCACATTTTGGCTAGCCCTAGTTTATGTCTTAGATATCAAATCTTGATTTATCAGAGAAATTTGAAATAAGGCTTTTTCCCCCTCCTTATTCTAGATGCATTAATTTTGTACAGAATTTCCTCAGTTTCATGTAATTCGTTATCTATTTAGTTTAGTTAAGAATACATTTCTTAGGGGGCAGCTAGGTGGCACAGTGGATAGGGGACCAGCCCTGGAGTCAGAAGGACCTGAGTTCAAATTTGACCTCAGACATTTGATTCTTATTAGCATTTGATACTAGAGACCTTGGACAAATCACCTAACCCTATTGCCTTGCAAAAAAGAATACATCTCTTACTCAGATCTGTGAGAGGTATATGATCTGCTTCTTTAATTTTCTTATAGTCTGATTTTTAATTTTTTTTGTAAATAGTATTTTATTTTTTCCAATTACATGTAAAGATGGTTTTTGATATTTTATTTAAAATAAGATTTTGAGTTCCAAACTTCTCTCCTTCTCTCCCTCCCTTTTCTCTTATGAGGGAATCTTATATAGGTTATACATATGCAATTATATTAAACATATTTCTATATTAGTCATGCTGTGAAAGAAGAAGCAGAATAATGGGTTTTGAAAAACCACAAAAACAAAAAAAGTGAAAATATGTACTTCGATCTGCATTTCAAACTCCATAGTTCTTTCTCTGGATGTGGATAGCATTTTTTTCCATCATGAGTCTTTTGAAATTGTCTGATTTTCAATATTAAGAGTCTTATACTTATTTAGAATGTATTAGGGAACATGGTATAAGGTAGTTTAAGCCTAATTTCTGCCAGATTTCTTTCCAGTTTTCCCATGTTTTTCATCAAATGAGGAATTATTTTTCCAAGAAAAATTGTTTCATACTTTATCAAATACAGTGTAATTAAGTTCCATTATCCCTGATTTTTTTCCTTATCTGCTCTATTCCATTAATTTCTATTTCTTAACCAGTACCAGAGGTTTTTTTTTTTTTTTTTTTTTTTTTTTTTAGATTTTGCAAGGCAGTAGGATTAAGTGGCTTGCCCAAGGCCACACAGCTAGGTAATTATTAAGTGTCTGAGACTGGATTTGAACCCAGGTACTCCTGACTCCAGGGCCAGTGCTTTATCCATTGTGCCACCTAGACACCCCTATCATCCCCACTTTTCATCATTTCTCATGATATTCTAGGTCTTTTATTTTTCCAAATGAATTTTGTTATTATTTTATCAAATTCTATAAAGTATCCCCTTGCTAATCCAATTGATATAATATTAAAAGTGTAAATTGGCATTGGGGATATTGTAATTTTTAATTATATTGGCATGGTCTAGTTCTGACTACTGATTATTTTTCCTATTATTTAAGTTGTTCTTTATTTCATTAAGGAGCACTTTGTAATGGATTCTATAGGTGTGTTTTGTTAGGTCTCTGCCCAGATAGTTTATTCATTTTGTGGTTATTTAGAATGGGGTTTCCCCTTTCTATGGTTGTTCTTGGGTTTTGTTATTATACAGAAATGCTACTGATTTTGTAACCTATAACTTTTGCTGGAGCTATTGTCTCGATTAGTATCTTTGTTGATTCCCCAGGATTTTCTAAGTAAATTATCATAACATCAGCAAATAAGGATAGTTTTATTCCTTCTTTATCAATCTTTATGACTTCAAGAACTTTCTTTTGTCTTCCTCCTGTTGTTAGCATTTCCAGAACAATACCAAACAATAGGGAGAAAGTGGGCCTCCTCACTTCACTTCTGTATTTCTTTGAAAAGTTTTTAGTGTATCCCTGTGGCATGTGATGCTTGCCTTTGATTTTAGATACTTTTTTATGATATTAAAATATGTCATTCTATACCTATACTTTGAGGGGATATTTGGCACAAAAGAAAGCTATACATTGATTGAAATAATCATGTAATTTAAAATATTTTGGTTTTTAATATAATTATGCTGATTTATTATCTTTATGTTGAACCATCCTTGCATCCTTGGTATATTGATCATAATGAATGATTTCTTGGGTAAATGACTATAGGCTATTTAACAGGATTTAGTTTAAAAATTTTGATTCAATATTCATTAATGATATTGGCCCATATTTCTTTGTTTTATTTTTCCCTGGTTTAGGTTTTATGACTATATTTGTCTCATAAAAGGATCTTTTGCAGGGTGCTTTTTCAATTGAGAATAATTTGTGAAGTATAATAACTTGTCTAAAAGTTTGTTAGAAGAATCTATCAGGTCTGGGAGTTTTTTCTTTGGTAGTTCCTTTACAGCTAGATCTAATTTTTGCCTGAAATTAGGTTATTTAAGATTTCTGATTTTTTTTAGGTTTTTTTTTTTGCAAGGCAAATGGGGTTAAGTGGCTTGTCCGAGGCCACACAGCTAGGTACTTATTAAGTGTCTGAGACTGGATTTGAACCCAGGTACTCCTGACTCCAGGGCTGGTGCTTTATCCACTACGCCACCTAACCACCCCTCTGATTTTTTTGATAGTTTTTATGTTTTGAAAGTATTCTATTTTTTGTGTTTTTAGTTATGCTAGTATACAACTGTTATATGTTCTGAATATTTTAATTTTGTTTCTTCCTTTATCTATAGATCTGACATTGACAGGTAACCAAGGGGCGGCTAGGTGGAGCAGTGGATAGAGTACTGGCTCTGGACTCAGGAGTACCTGCATTCAAATGTGACCTCAGACACTTAATAATTACCTAGCTGTGGGGCCTCGGGCAAGCCACTTAACCCCATTGCCTTGAAAAATCTAAAAAAACAAAAACAAAAACAAAACAAAAAAATACAGGTAACCACCTATTTTATGCTTCCCTCATCTGTTTATATATCCCCCTTTATGTCTCAATCATATACCACTTTGATTTTATCTTAGTATATGTTGGTCTACACCTAGTTTCTACCATATGACCATATGAGTGGTCTTTTCAAGCACCAAATCTCCCACACAACACTCAACATAAGGACCCTCTCTCCCTTTGCAGAACATTGCCATTATAGGAACATTCATCAGGGAAAGTGTCTTCATCTTCCAAAACAAGACCCTCCTCTTTCTACCTCTTTTCAGTTCCACCCTGCTTCCCTTCCCCACTCTCCTGTACTCTTCTCTTGAGAAATAACATTGCTCACCTTCCCTTCATTACCTGTCTTTAACTTAACCTGGCCACATCACACACTTGCGGGCACCTACTCCCCTCTTCCCCATCATGTACCCTCCTATTTTCTGATTTAGTCCTCCCCCAAAACCCATCAATTCATCTGTGGACCACTGGCAACAGACCTGCTGCTTCACTGCTAATTCCTTCACCTCATTTCCTTGTATACAGGTAGAAAGAAATCTCTTACCGATCCCTCTGCTGTCATTCCCTTGCTGTTCCTTTCTATGGCTGCTGCATTCTTTATTCCCTCCTGCATTTCTGCTGTCTGTGGTGGTTGTGAAACAAGTAATCTCCTCAGGTCTGGCTTTTGTTCTAAGAATGTTTGACTTCTTATTATCTAACATCTATCTTTTTTTTCCAGTCGTGATTAAGCTCAGATTTGCAGGATAGTTCACCCTGGGCTGCATCCTAAGTTTATTATTCTTCAGAATACATTTTTACATTCTCTCCAGCATTTTGAGTTGAATGTAGTCTTGTATAATTTGAATTTTCATTCCTTTGTCTTTGAAAGTTTAATTACAGTGTGGTTTGGAGTTTGCAGCATTGGGTTTTCTGGAGATAATCTATGAATTCTTTTAATTAGCATTTCATTTTCTACATGCAGAAGTTTGGGCAGTTCCTATCTCTTGCACTGTGATAAGTAGGGTTTTTTGCATTTTGTCATAGTCTTCTGGAAGACCAGACTTTCCTTGGGTTGTCTCTATTCATCCTGTTATTTTGCTTAGATGATAAACATATTTTCTTCGAGTGTTATTTCTTGCTTCCCTTCTTCTAGATTATCCTTCAGTTGCTGTGTTTGAATTCTCAGTCAGTTGTTTAGTTGGACACTGGATCCTTTCTCTCAGCCTTAGTAGAATGCCACATAGTAGGGTGCTTCCCCAGGCCTGGGGAGTCCTATTCTCTTTTCCTTAATTCTCTGCCCCGGCAGGACAAAGGGCTAACTGCTGGTGCCTCTGTGTGTATGTGTGTGTGTTGGGCTGCGGTGAGCCTCAATTTCTGACATTTGGAGACTTCAAGGCTCCAGGAGGAGGGGTATGGGAGTGAGGTCTACTTGAAGTCAGATAGGTCTACTTTCCTGTTCCCTCTGTTCCTTTGCTTCCTGCGGAAATCCATGGATGCTGGTCACTCAGGCCCCAGCAAACTTCTACAGCCTGGGGTCCAGATTTTCTCACCCTGGGAAGTGAGAGGAGGGACAAGGATGTAGGGTTGGGTTTTGTTGTAAACTGTTGAGTTGCCTTTCCTGACTCTTATGTTGAGTCCCACTTCTGGAGTCCTTCAATCTTCCCCAGGCAAGCATTGGAGGGTCTGGGGACAAGGATTACAAAGGAGACAAGTACTCCATCAAGATCTCCAAGTGCTCCATTTATTTACCAAAACACCAGTGCTTAAATACCTTTCCAGTCTCTAATCCACTTCCACTCCTGAAGACTGGTGTTCAAGGACACCAGGTGAAGATAATTTACAATACTCCCATATACAACGATTCCCAAAAGTAAGCTTTGGGTCAGGTCCATGGCTTGGCTTGTGCAGCCTAGTTGCATGACAACTAGGGTCATTATGGGTAATTTCTACTCTACCTTTATCCAAATCCTTTGCAGTTTTGAAAAGTAAGAATCTTAAGATTATTTGAAGGGGACTTAAGGTTAGTGGGCAGCTAGGTAGCCCAGTGGTAGAGTGGCATGTTGAGTTCAAATCTGACTTCAGACACTTACTAGCTGTGTGACCCTGGGCAAGTCACTTAACCCTGTTTGCCTCAGTTTCTTCATTTGTCAAATGAACTGGAGAAGGAAATGGCAAATAACTAGAGTATCTTTGCCCAGAAAAACCTCAAACTGTTGTTAGAAGTCCAATGACATCACAGGGTGATGTCTTGACTTCTGTGTGAATTGGATTTAAGTCATCAGCTCCACTCTCTTTCATAGTCCTTGCAGTCCAGTGGCAAGACAAAAGTGAGGATGACTGGCAATGGTCCAGGATGCAGTGGGTGACCTTGGTCTTTCTAAATTAAGGTCTTCTGAAATCCTAGTTTGTCTGAGGCAACATTCATTCAGTGATAAAGTGCTAGGTAAGAACTGAGACAAAAGAATCACAATTTACCACCACAAAAGAATCAATCAACCCTTCAAGAATTTCTAGTAAGAACTGAAAACAATTTCTATTTACACTCATTTATTAGCCGTCAAAACCCAAATAAATGAGCAACAGAGGCAAGGGCTGGAGCTTGTTATTGACCATTCAATGAAAACCAGAGTGGTTGGGTTTAAAGCTACTCAGGTAGCTCTATATGAATCACAGCATAAATAAAAGCCTGTGTTTCAAGAGCTATTTAAAAAAAAATCATAAATGATAATCGTTCCAGCTTTTTGAAAATAAATAAATAATGGGAAAAAATACAAGTTATAAGCAACCAAAAATTATTTCCCTTTGGATAAAGCACCGATACATGAAGTATGCCTTAAGTGGATAGAGAACATGTGATGAGGGAGGAGGAAGAAGAAAAAAAATAAGAACAGAGGACAGCTACTATTCCTCACAGATCGTTATTTGTCCTACCATCTTTATGAAGACCAATGACATCATGAGGGTGATATCTTGATTTGCATATGAACTGGATTTAAATGAGGCAGTTTCAGGTCAGCAACCTCACTCTCTACTCCACTCATTGGAGTCTAGAGGCAAGACAGATCAAGATGCCTCAAAAAAACCTCAGAAGGGTCGTGGAATAGTCAGACAAAACTGAAACTGGATGATGATTTTTTGACATGTAGGTATGGAGTGGAGCCATGTCTTTGTTTATGGGCTGTTCTAGAGAGTTCCAGCTCTCAAATACAGTATTTCTGTGATTATGGGAAAAAAACTGAGCCAGCTTCAGAGTTTAAAATGCACTAATACCACTCAAAGCCAGCTTAAAAAAAAATCACACAACCACCTTTCATCTTTTATTCAATTTTAATATGGTTTCCATTATTAACTTTTAAAACAAAATGATTTCCAGTTTAGAAAACAATGCACTGACCACATAATTCCTTTCTCATTTTATACAGTTATACAAATATTCTAAATACACATTTTATGTTCAAGATGATGGCAAATAAGATTAACTGTACAGTACATAAGGAAAGAAAATATTTTAAGCATATTTAGAAGCAATAGAAATGTCTATACAAAACAAGCAAAAATGGAATAAAATTTCTTATATTTAAAGTATTGCAACAGGCCCACAGGTTTGTAACAAAAATGTCTTTGCACAGTTCCTCACAATGCCCCATTAATAGCTAAAGCAAGACAGAGATTTTTAGAAAATAATGTTTCAAAATGCTACACATGGTACTATTGTTTGCACAGTTTGATCAAAATAACAAATCTACTTTTGAGTCGAGCAAAACCTAGAGGAAATATACCAAACAACTTTAAAATTATCTGTATAAAATTCATTGCACATTATTTTACTCAGTTGTTTGAAAAGTAAAAAAGTGTATTTACAAAATATTTCGCAGTCAAAATTATAAAGTGAATGAATAATATATCTATAGGTAACACATGTTTCGATACTGACAGTTCAAGGAAAACACACTAATGGTTTTTCTTTAAGAGGTTTTCAGTGCTCCTTCCACAAGGAAGTAAAACATGACAGATTCAATGGATTTACAAGATGTTACACATACATACTGGAGCTAATTCAACATCTGCAATATAAAACAGAATGTTAAAAACGTGAAAGGAGGAATTTATACATCTTAAGAAATGAGCTATTTAGAGATCCACAAGTATAATCTTTAGCATAAAGGTCTTCATAGTCTTCAGACAATGACAAGTCCTTGACTTGATGAAAGTTGGAAAAAGCACCATGCACAACAGCTCCGTGGTAAACAATGAAAAAATTAGCACCTGGAATCCTGTAATCTTGATTGTTTAAAATTGGTCTAGCAATTGGCGGAGATACGGCGCCTTGGACAGTTCTCGACTCACTCTGGAGAGTTTGAAAAGTATTGGGCAGTTCAGGGAAACACACTGGATCTGCCGGTCCCAGCAGCCTGTACAGTTCTTGCATATCTGAAAGCACAGGAAAAAATTGTGTAAAGCCAGAAGAACATTCTTTGCAGCAGACTTCTGAATGTAAACTCCAGGGAAGGAGGGGGGAGGGGGAAGAAGGGGGAAAAATGATTAGTCAATTAGCAAAGTATTTTCCACTTCTGTGGTTTACAAAATGTTAAAAGAAAGAATGGGGGCAGCTGGGTGGCACAGTAGATAGAGCACTGGCCCTGGAGTCAGGAGGACCTGAATTCAAATTCGGTCTCAGACATTTAATAATTGCCTAGCTGTGTGGCCTTGGGCAAGCCACTTAACCCCATTGCCTTAAAATAAAATAGATATATAAAAAAGAAAAGAATGTAGGCATTAACCAATTTCCCTTTATGGCCTCAGGGTAGCCCTCCTCAAACCTGTGCCTTAAGAGTACCTTGTTCTCCTTAAAGTTCAACTCCCATGAATTCACCCTAGAGGAGGTTCCCTCCCACTAGGGGCAGGGCCCCAACATATGTGTTCTTTTCCCTCACTCCGAAATGAAGCTTCTCTTTGATTCCTGACTCTCCTCCTCCAGTCTGCTTGGGTCATTCATGGGTTAGAAGCCAGTTCTGTCTGACTGACATTGATTGGTATCAGAGGAGGAAACTGGACACAGACCTGGTGACACCCCTAACTCATTCCTCCCAGCTCTTGCCTTGGCTGAGGCTTGGTTCTTTGTGAGTAAACTCTGGGGCCCCTCAGGGTCCCAGTTTGGTTCAGATCACTTTGGTAAAGATATCCTTTATTTATTTTTCCAACAACATACAAAGATAGTTTTCAAAAGCATTTTTTGCTAGGTTTTGAGTTTCACATTTTTCTCCCTCCTTCCCTTCTTCCCCTCCCCCTGACAGAAAGCAATCTAATATAGATTATACATGCCTAACTATCTTAAACATAAATCATATTAATCATGTTGTGAAAGAAGAATCAAATCAAAATGGGAAAAAACATAATATATGACAACTTTTAAAAATTAAAGACAGTAAGCTTTGGTCTGCATTTAAACTCGAAGGTTCCTTTCTCTGGATATGGACGGTATTGTCCAACACAAGTTGGCTTTGATCATTGTTCACTATTGTTAGTTGATTATCACCCCATGTTGCTGTTAATGTGTATAGTGTTCTCAGGGTTCTGTTCATTTGATTCAGCAAAAGATATCCTTTCTTAAACTGCACACTTCTATTAACTGGCTGCTGCTATTTTAAAAATGTATTCCTCAATCTGACCTCAGACACTTCATAATTACCTAGCTGTGTGACCTTGGGCAAGCCACTTTAACTCCATTGCCTTACAAAAACTAAAAAAAATAAATGTACTCCTCTGTACAACTGCATGCTTCAGGAGTAGCTATGCATCTCTGTAAAATTGTGTGTTTTATTATTTGACTTGTCTATGTCTGTTTCTAGCTTGTTATTTTGTCTGTTTGTATCTTTGTAAAATGTCAAATGTTTATGTCATGTCTGTGATGTGAGCTAGATTCTGTTACCTTGAAAGATGCAGCTAGACAGAAAAATTTCTAAGGACTGTAGCCAAGAATTTAAAACACCGAGAAAAAAATGAAAGAACTTTCAAAGTTGAAGCAATTGTTCCAGTAAGCAAGACTAACTCCTGAGGCTTTCCTCAGGAGACTAGGTTATAAGAAAAGAGAAAAAGAAAAAGAAAAAACCTACAAGACACTTTTTTCCTTGTCATTTCAACTTTGCCTATATTGAAATGAAAAAGATAAAGTTTAATGTATCTCCTAAAAACATCTTAGCAAATTAAGGAAATTGAAGATTAATCACTTCAAGATCGCAAAGCAGAACTATGGGAATCTCAAGGGGTAATTCCAGGAACTTATTCCCTTCTGAAATATCTGTAAGTTTTGAAGTGCCACTCTATAGAATTTGTTTTAAGGAAAAATAAGGATTAAATTTTATACAAGTTTTGAAAGTAAATGGCAAGATTAAATCATTTCTCTGGAGCAATGAAAGAAGTCAGCTTAAGTAATCCCAGAGAAAAGAAAGAAAAAAAAAATTAGGTAAATGGTTTTCACTTGATAGCAACTTTTTGTTAACCCTTCCTTGAATGTCCATTTAATCCAGACATCCCTTATGATTCCCCCAGAACAGATTTCCAAATACAGATGTTGAAAAAAATTCTGGAAAAAGAAAACTTCAGTTATGTTCCTTCTGCAGAAGTTTATTAGTTGTATAATCTTAGACAAGTTATTTTATGTTTGCTGCAGTTTTCTGATCCATAAAGAGAAAAATAAAAATACTACTACTCACTTCCCAGGGTTATTGTGAAGATAAAAGTAATATAACGATTGTAAAGTGTTTAACATAGTGACTAGCATATGCTAAGCACTACATTATTATTATTGTTATTGTTATTATTATTATTATTGTTGTTTCTTTAATTGTCCATATCTGATAACTTTAAAATGGTTAAAATGTCAAAGGTAATACATTTATTTTTTCAATGATGATACATAAAGATAGCTTTCAAAATTAATTTTTCACCAATCTTTTTTTGCAAGGTTTTGAGTTTTACATTTTCTCCCTCTTTCCCTCCCCCTAACTGAAAGCAGTCTAATATAGGCTCTACACGTATAGCTCTACTAAACACAGATCCATATTAATTATGTGAAAGAAAAATCAAATTCAAATGGAAGAAAAAAAATAGAGGGAAAAAAATCGACTTTTAAAAATTGAAAATGATAAGCTTTGGTTTTCATTTAAACTTCACAGTTCCGTTTCTGGATGTGGATGGTATTTTCCATCATAAATCTTTTAGAATTGTCATTGATCATGTATTGCTGAGTAGAGCTAAGTCTACCACAGTTGATCATCACAGTGTTGCTGTTACCAGTATAATGTTATCCCAGTTCTGGTCACTTTTATATTTGCTAATTGGGAAATGCAACTGATGTCATCTTGGTTTATTGTTTCTCATCACTGTATTTCTAAATTCTCTTATATTGTAAAAATTAAAGAGACCACTGTAACAGAAATACTGTTAGACAAAAGTTTTAAATCTATATGCTGTTACAAATGAATTGGGCTATTAAGAGGATGTGATAAAATTAGGTATTTGAAAATGCTTAACTAAGGAGGTAGATTTTTGTTATAAAGCAGAAAAATAATACATAATAGTAAATTTTCATTTGAAATTCTTGATTATTATGAAAGTGTATAGGGTGGTTTAAAAATTTAGCTTTAACATATTAATGATCAGTCAACTACCATGTATTTACTAAGTCTGAAGTTGAAGAATATGGATAGTTTTAATTTTTAAGTAAAGGATAAATGAAATATTAACTGTTAGGGAAACATCAAGAAAGATATTCAAAAGCAATCCATAGTCATATGAAAAATTGCTCTAAATCATTACTTATTAGAGAAATGCAAATTAAAGCTTCTCTGAGGTACCACCTCACACCCCTCAGACTGGCCAATATGACCAGAAAGGATAATGATCACTGTTGGAAGGGTTGTGGGAAATCAGGAGCACTATTACACTGTTGGTGGAGCTGTGAACTCATCCAACCTTTCTGGAGAGAAATTTGGAACTACACCCAAAGGGCAACAAAAATGTGCATACCCTTTGACCCAGCAATACCACTACTGGGTCTATACCCTGAAGAGATGATGAAAAAGGGTAAAAACATCACTTGTACAAAAATATTTATAGCAGCCCTGTTTGTGGTGGCAAAGAACTGGAAATCAAGTAAATGTCCTTCAATTGGGGAATGGCTTAGCAAACTGTGGTATATGTATGTCATGGAACAATATTGTTCTATTAGAAACCAGGAGGGATGGGAATTCAGGGAAGCCTGGAGGGATTTGCATGAACTGATGCTGAGTGAGATGAGCAGAACCAGAAAAACATTGTACACCCTAACAGCAACATGGGGGTGATGGTCAACCTTGATGGACTCATTCCATCAATGCAACAATCGGACAATTTGGGGCTGTCTACAAAGGAAAGTGCCATCTGTATCCAGAGAAACAACTGTGGAGTTTGAACAAAGACCAAGGACTATTCCCTTTAATTTAGAAAAAAACCCTGATATCTTATTGTCTGATCTTGTTATCTCTTATACTTTATGTTTCTTCCTTAAGGATATGATTTCTCTCTCATCACACTCAATTTGGATCAATGTACAACATGGAAACAATGTAAAGACTGGCAAATTGCCTTCTGTGGAGGGTGGGGGGAGGGAAGTAAGATCAGAAGGAAAAATTGTAAAACTCTAAATAAAATCTTTAAAATCTGAAAAAAAAAGATATCCAAGTCCTAAATTTGCATTTGTGAAAATTTTGCTATATAAGGTAAAAATTCCTGATGATAGATCTGATTATCTGAATTGTCATGAAGTCAATAATAAAAAATGCCATGTGCTGCTGCTGGGAAGTGCTACAGTGCATGGAAAGTTTGGGGCATTTCCCCATTGTGCTATTTTCTTTTTTGAAAAGGAAAATTCCCTTCCTCATTTATCCTGAGGCTTACTTTTAAGGCTGTCACATATGTTGCATGTGTAGAATCAAATAGAGCAAGGAGAGTTTTCCCTGTTGCTATAATACATGACATTGTTATAACTATATATGACTATGATGGAGCAAATATGAACATTTTTCTGATAGTTTCAATCTGTATCAAATTATAATATAGGGGTGATATCCTCCTAAGGGGGAAATGATTAGATAAGAATACAACAAAGATGTAAAAAGTTTTCTAAATAAATGGAGTAAAATTCGAGAAAATAACAGGATTGGACTATTTTCTCTAAGAAGAACTATATGTAGATGTACAGAATTGGTTTCCAAATTTATCTGTCATGGAAAATCAGGCTCTGAATGTGTTTAGTAATATATCCTCAAAATTGGATTAAGGATCTTAAACATAGTTTATATTGATAATGGTAAAGGAAATGAAATTATTTTTTCAATTTTTAAAATACCGGTCTGATAATTTTAGAGAGCGGAAGAGTTCATTTTGCAGTCAGACCTTCATAATGTTTTTTTGAAAAAGATTCTTATATGAGATGGTGGAAGATTTAGTTAAGTATGGAAACAACAAATGGCATTCAAACTAAAATTCTCTAAAGTTTCAAAATTGAAGAACAAATTTAAATGATATTACCAGCAGAATTATCTAGGAACCCCTCAGATTTGGAACCAAAGTAGCTAAGTCCCTTTTAGAACTGTCCTAAGAATAAAACGCATTGACAAGAAAAGATATCTAGGGTCCAAATAAACACATGAGACATCTGGGACTCAAAAACATGCTGATTAAATAAATGGGCATTGAGAGTGGGTTACTAGGATACAAGGAGACTTGATGCTTATTAGCACTCGTGAAAATTATTGTATTTCTTTGCATGGTTTATGTTTTCTTGGTTTACCTTGGTGACATGCAAATCTCCCTTCTCAAAATAGTCTACTGTGAACCCTCTAAATAGCCTGATCTGTATTTGACTTAACATAATTATACAATGATAATGAATTTATGAGAAACCTTATTGCATTGTCTGAGCCTAGGCCTATGTGACTGAAAAACATAAAGATAATCTCTATGTGAACTAAGAACTTACGCTATCCTGACCAGAAGGCTCAGATTCAAAGTGATGCCACGAGTTTTCTCTATGGCCACTCTCAGGTTTTTCTGACCCCTCCCCAAGCTGTCATACTTGTGGATGTAGACCCCTGGATCATGAGTGAGCAGCAGAACCTTCCAGAGACCTCAGGGTTTGTCTAGTAAGGATTCAGAAGCAACCGACACCCAGACAGGCCAGGTCCAAGTCCTGGGGAAGGGCCAAGTACACTGTTATATGCCTTGGGCATCTGGATCCAAGCCTGTGATGGCACCTTCTCCCTCTACGTTCTTGCCCCCTATTTTAGGCTTTCAAGCAGACAATGATAGCCTGGGATAGCCTGGGACCCAGTTCCCCTCAAGTAACTAACCCCTGGCTCATACCTGCTTCTCCTTTACTGGCCAGAAGGGGCAATGGCAAGATATTAGGAGACATCCTGCTTTCCAGAGCTAAGGCCCACAAGCAGACTGTGCCCTGAGCTCTAACAAGGACCCTCTGGATGATCTCAGCCCCAGAAAAACCCCAGAAAGGCTTCACATTATTAGAGTATTGCTTTGACCAGCCCCAGGTATTCTCTGAGCTCAGACAGCATCTACTCTAGCCATGAAGCCTGTGATGAATCAAACCTGTCTCATTGTTGCTGTTACCCCTTGCTGTCATAGGCATAAATCCTGAGATTTGGCCCCCAGAACAGGACCCCCCAACTAGGGCTGGGCACCAGCACAGGTGTCCTTGCCTGCAAGCTGGGTCCCTCACCTTGAAATTAAACTTCTGAATGGGAATAGAAAGCAGCATAGTTTTTTTTACCACTATAAAATTTGAGCATGTACTAGGGCATAGAAATACAAAGAAATGCAGATAAGCAGAAATATTAAATGTATCTTTTTCAGAGTATAAGGCAAACAAATTATATGAAATAAAGGGTTTTGAAGCAAAAAGATTAACAATAACAAGTCAGCTAGGTTAAATAGCAGGAAATAAGAATGCTGGGCAGGGACTCAGGAAGACCTAAATTCAAATCTTAGACTGAAGAGTGATTGTCTCAATTTTCTTATCTGTGAAATGGGGATAATAATAGGACCTACTTTCCAGGATTGTTGTGAAGATCAATTAAAATTATAATTGTAAAGTGCAAAGCTTAAGCATTATAGCAATGTTAACTATTAATTAGCTGGAAACTACATACCCTAGTCCTAAAGACTGAGAGGGTCAGAGAAGAAATAATTTCATTAAAGATAATGATAATGATAACAATAAATCAACATGCTAACATTTATTGTTGCCAAAGTAGTATTAAGTGAAAAATTTCTATCTCTAAATGTTTACTTCAGTAAGAGACCCTAGAAAACCAACAAGTTAAACACCTCCAATTAAACACCAAAATAGAAATCCTGAAAATCAAAAGAGATGAACATTGAAAGTTTAAAAACAACAACAAATACGCCAAAACTAAAAATAAAACTAAGAGCTTTTCTTTTTTTGGACACAAATTCCGATAAAATAGTTAAACCAAAGGCTAATTTAATTTAAAACAAAACTAAACTAAATAACCAGGATTAAATTGAAAAAAAAAAAGCTAAATCCATAACCAATAAAGAGAAATAAAAGCAATGATTAGGAGTTATTTTGCTCAATTGTATGCCCACAAAATTGACAATTTAGATGAACTCGATGAATATTTACAAAAATATAAACTGTCCAGATTAAGAGAAGAGGAAATAGAATACTTAAATAATCTTATCTTAAAAAAAGCAATTTGAACAATCTATCAATGAGTTTCCCCAGGAACAAGACTGATTTCCAAGTGAATTATACTAAACATTAAAGAATAATTAATTCCAAAAAAACTTAGTAACTTATTATTTGATAAACCAAAAGATCTCAGTTATTGACTGGAGCAGGAACTCACTATTTGATAACCGATGGGAAAACTGGAAAGTAGTCTGGCAGAAATTAGGCATAGACTAAGACCTCACACTGTATATCAAGATAAAATGAGTGAATGATTTTTGACATAAAGGGAGACATGAGCAAATTAGTGGAGCAGAGAAGAAATTATTTGTCCGATCTATGAACAGGGAAAGAGTTCAAAATCAAATGGGAGGTTTGGGGAAGGTAAAATAGATAATTTTGATTACATAAAATTAAAAAATCTTTGCACTGACACATGCAGATAAAATAAGAAAAGCAGGAAACCTGGAAAAAAAAATTTTGCAGCAAGTTTCTCTGAAAAAGGTTTCATTTTTTTTTTTGCAAGGCAATAGAGTTAAATGATTTACCCAAGATCACATAGCCAGGTAATTATTAAATGTCTGAGACTGTATTTGAACTCAGGTCCTCCTGATTCCAGGGCCAATGATCTATTCACTTCAACACCTAGCTGCCCCAGGTTTCATTTTTATTCCCCAAACTTTTATTCCCTTTTTATTTATTATCTTTTTCAATTACATGCAAAGGTAGTTTTCAACATTCATCCTTTTGCAAACTTTGAATTCCACATTTTTCTACCACCCTTTCTTCTCTCTTCCCCTTGCCATGGCATCAAACAATCTGGTATAAGTTGTACACGTACATTCATGTTTAACATATTTCCATATTAGTCATGTTGTGAAAGAGGAATCAGAACTGAGGGAATAAAAATAAAGATTCCATTTCTAAAATATATAGGGAACTGAGTCAAATTTACAAGAATAAGAATGATTTCCCAACTAATAGATGGCCAAAGAGATGAAATAGGTGGTTTTTCAGTTCAACCATTCTTAGAAAGAAATTCTGCCTCTGATCCTAAAGCTATTAAACTAACCCTATTCTTTGACTAGCAAATTGCTATTATGGCTATACCCTCCAAAAAAATCAAAGGAGAGGAAATAGACCCACATATACAAAAAATATTATAATTGCTCTTTTGTTATGGCAAAAAATTGAAAACTGAGGGTATGTCCATCATCTCTTCCAACATTGATCACTGTCCTTTCTGGTCATATTGGCCAGACTGAGAAGTATGAGGTGGTATCCCGCCCCCCCCCCCCATTCTTGCTTCTATCCAATATCACTTTTCATGGAATTTTCACTGGTACATGAGAAATAATACTTATCACTGTTTTGCTATAGGAAATGATGAAGGGGATAATTCCATATCATCTTGGGAAGACCTGAATGAACTGATGCAAAGTGAGGGGAATAGAATCAGAACAAGCTATACAATAATAGTAATTCTGTAAAGATAATCAACTTTACTCCTAACTCCAGGGCAGGTCCTTTATCCACTGTACCACCTAGCCACCCCAAAAGTTCCCTTTTCTTGAAGGACTTCATAGATAATGAGATTACATTGACTTTCCTCAATCTTGGTGAGATCCCCCCAACCCCAACCTTGCAAGAACTTTTTTCTAGGGTGGGAAGTCCACTGAGTTCTACTCAAGTTTGGATGGAGACAGATTTTTGTGTTTAGATATCTAAAACTAGGAGGGGTCTGTACAGATATTTTCTCTTATCCAGAGGTGAAAAGAGGTTGGGCTGACATTAGCCTTGAGAGACAGACAAGTGAACATCCTTTCATTAATGACCTTCTGATCTTATTAATAAAATGATTAGATTACCCAGACTATGTCTTTTTAAATGTCACAACTTATAATAGGTTTTGTTTTTCTTGCTTTCTCATTGTTTTAGCAAGAAGATAAGGGAAGGGAGAGAATTTAGAATTTTAAAAAAAGGCTCAGTGCCATAAGAAAATAAAGGAGTAGCAGTGAATAAGCACTGGCCCTGGAGTCAAGAAGACCTGAGTGCAAATTTGACCTCAGACACTTAATAATTGCCTAGCTGTGTGAGCTTGGGCAAGTCACTTAAGCCCATTGCTTTAAATAAATAAAAAAGAAAAGACAAAAAAGAGAGTTAACGAACTGCACAGGACCCAATTTATTTGTTTTATTTAATTTTTTTTTAAATTTTTTGTAGGTATATTTTGGGGCAAGGCAATGGGGTTAAGGTGACTTGCCCAAGGTCATACAGCTAGGTAATTTTTTTTCAGGTGGATCACATTTTTTTTCTTTTTTATTTCTTTGTACAAATAATGCTTTTTTATATCCATTAATAAAATATTCTTGTTTAAGAGTAAACAAAATACCACCCCCCTCAAAAAAAAATAGGCTTGCTTGAGCAATAAAGTAAAGGGGAAAGAAAATATTTAAAATTAAAAAAATAATGCTAATAATTGTAGGTATGGACAGGTGGTGCAGTGGACGGAGCACCAGCCCTGGAGCCAGGAGTACCTGCGCCCAAATCTGGCCCTGTACACCCAACAATCACCCAGGTGTGTGACATGCAAGCCACCCCAACCCCACTACCCTGCAAAAAACCTAAAAAAGAAAAATAATAAAGACCCAAAATAAAATAGTAATAATAGTAGGGGCAGCCAGGTGGTGGACAGAGCACTGGCCCTTGAGCCAGGAGCACCTGGGTCCAAATCCGGCCTCACGACACCAAACGATCACCCTGCTATGCAGCCCCAGGCAGGCCACCCAGCCCCATTTGCCCCGCACCCCCCCAAAAATAACAATAATAATAATAAAAAAATGTGCTTCAGTTTGTGTTCCAACACCACCAACTCTGTTGCGGGTGGATCACATTCTTTATGCTAAGTCCATCACAAAAGTTACTTCCATATTTTTCCACCATTGCCATTGCTGATCGCAACTCCCTCCTTTCGTATTTCTCCACTACCATGTACTATATTTTCTCTCTCCTTTCACTCTGACTCTGCTGTAGGGTACCTGAGTGGCGCAGCAGACAGGGCCACAAGGCCCTGAGGCCCCATACCACCCCTTACCCAGCATCCACCCGGCCCTATGGTCCCAGACAGGCCTTCCAATCCCAGCCCCTTGCAGGAAGTAAAAAGAAAATGCGTTCTATCTTACCACTCTCCCCCCCATGGTCCATCCTCTCCTCCATCACTCACATCTCCACCCCTTCCCCCTGTCCCCCCCTCCTTCTTACTCCAGATGTCTATACCCCATTGAGTACATATGCTGTTTCCTCTCCTAGCCACCTGTGATGAGAGTGAAGATTCCCTCATTCCCCCCTTGCCTTCCCCACTTCCATATCATTACAATAGCTCATCGTAATAAAGAAAAATCTTATTATATGAAATATCTTGGCCTATTACCCCTCTCCTTTTTCTTTCTCCCATTATATTTCCCTTTTTTCTATTCACTCCATTTTTACACCATATTTTATCTTCAAATTCAGCTTTCTCCTGTGCTTCATCTATAAAAGCTCCTTCTACCTGCTCTGTTAATTGAAAATGTTCATATGAGTATTAACAGTATCATTTTTCTATACAGGAATACATGTAGTTCATCATCATTAAGTTCCTCCTATTTTCCCCTTTTCCTCCAATCTCTATGCTTCACCTGAGTCCTGTATTTGAAGATCAAACCTTCTGTTCAGTTGTGGCCATTCCAACAGGAACATTTGAAATTCCCCTGGTTCATTGAAAGTCCATCTTTTTCCCTGAAAGAGGACATTCAGTTTTGCTGGGTAGTTGATTCTCGGTTGCATTCTAAGCTCTTTTGCCTTCGGGTATATTATATTCCAAGCCCTACAAGCTTTTAATGTAGTTGCTGCTAAGTCCTGTGAGATCCTGATTGCAGCTCCATAGTATTTGAATTGTGTCCTCTTGGCTGCTTGTAATATTTTCTCTTTGACTTGGGAGTTCTGGAACTTGGCTATAATATTCCTGGGGGTTGGCTTATTGGGATCTCTTTCTTGGGGGGATCTGTGGTTTCTCTCCATTTCTATTTTGCCCTCTGCTTCTAGAATATCAGGGCAATTTTCCTGTTAGTAATTCTTTGAAAATAATGTCAAGGCTCTTTTCCTGATCATGACTTCCAGGTATTCCAATAATTTTTAAATTATCTTTCCTAAATCTGTTTTCCATATCAGTTGTTTTTTCAATGAGATGTTTCACATTTTCTTCTAATTTTTCATTCTTTTGGTTTTGAAGTATTGAGTCCTGATTTCTCATAAATTCAGCAATCTCCCCAAGTTCTATTCTTTGAAGGATTTGTTTTTCTCAGAGAGCTTTCTTATCTCCTTTCCCATCTGGCCAATTCTGCTTTTTTAAAGCATTCTTCTCCTCCATAACTTTTTGAACTGTTTTATCCATTTGACCTAAGCTGGTTTTTAGCATGCTATTTATTTTTTTGGATTTCCTTGACTAAGCTGCTGACTTCATTTGCATGTTTTCCCTGCATCTCTCTCACTTGATTTTCAAAGTGTTTTTTGAACTCTGTCATAGCCTGAGCACAATTTCTGTTTTTCTTGGAATCTTTAGATGTAGGAGCTTGTGCTTCCTCATCTTCAGACTGAATGTTTTGATCCTTCTTGTGCTCGCAGGCAAAATATTTATCAATGGTGTTCCTCTTGTTTCTCTGCTTGCTCATTTTCCCAGCCTAAGCCTATTTTTGGCGTGCTTCCTGAGCTTTTGGGACACTCCCACAAAGATCTCAGTGTGTGAGGCTTGTCCTCCCTCCTGGTCTGTGAATGACCATATGCACCCCCTTCTGCCATGGGGCTGAGGTGGGGGGAGCTGCTGTTCTATGGGGGGGTGGCTAGACTGTGATCAGGATCTGAATGTCATCAGAACCCCAGAGTCCTATTCCAGGGGCAGAGGACAGAGCTGGGCAGTCTCTCTCTTCACTCCCCTCCCTAGGTTCAATGGGCTCATGCCCTGGGGGTTACTGCTTACTGGCTCCGCCTGCTCCTGTTTCTTGGATCTGGACTGCCTTGGCCACACTGCCAGCTGTGTACCCTGAGGGCTGGGCTTCTGCTCGGCTCTGGCAGAGGTCCCCCTCTGTTCCCTCAAGTTGGGCCTGGTGCTCCCCGGGGTGTAGGTCAGGAAACTCCCCAGCCCTGGGGCTGCCTCTGGGAGGTTGAAGTTCTTTCGCTCTGGTGGGCCACCCCTCTGGCGGGCCTCCCCTCCAACCCTGGGGAACAGAGCCTTTCTGCTCTTTTCTAGGTTACCTTGAGTAGGAGAACTGCCTCACTGGGTCCCTCTGTGGGTTCTGTCTCTCAAAAATTTAGTTTAGTTTAGAAGTTTTATGAGAGAGCGCCTAAGAGAGGATGCTCTCTTGTCGTCATCTTGGCCCTGCCCCCTGAAGGACCAGCTAGGTAATTTTTAAGTGTTTGAGGTCAAATTTGAACTCAGGACTCCCTGACTTCCAGACTGGTGCTCTATCTACTGTGCCACCTAGCTGCCCCAGGATCTAATTTCTATACAGAAGTATATAGAAGTGTGGACTGAATTATACTGGGAGAGAATCCACTACAATGGCCTGAATAATATTCTTTTTAGTTGTTAAAAGAACCAAATCTTTTTTCCTCTAAAAAGCATAGATATGGAAGGGTCGCTTCTTTAACATAATTAAAAGTGTATATTTGAATAATATGTGATATGAAGCTGCCAAAACCCTAAATTCTCTTTCTCTTAAGTGACAGAAAGGCACAAAGCAGCAGCAGCAGGCCTTGTTTGTTTTGCCATTGAAAAGCAAGATTGTGACAGCATGTGTGTTTGTTTCACTGCTCTGTAGGAAACATGAGACAGCTGGTCCACGACAAAGGCTTTTCTCTCATTTGAGCACTGCCTAGGGACTCAAATCTACTCCCAAAGATATAATTCCTGTATTGCTGAGCTCTATGTTGCTACCTGTAGGTGCCAGAACAAATCAATAAAGATTTAATTAAACTCTCTATGCTTCCTTGATAAATATGGAATTAACTGCTTCACTGAATTCAAAGGAATGTTCAATTTTAAGATTTTTGCTGAAAGATTTAGTAAATGATGTGTAGTTGGACTAAAAAAGCTCATATTTTAAAGTGGTTACCACTATGATCTGGCAACCTAACTCAAATTTATGTCTGAGCCCAACACACATTTTAATGTTCTCCTTTTAAGGGAAGCCTCTTCTTCTCTCTTTTTTTCTTTTTTTTTTTATTAAAAATATTATTTGAGTTTTGCAATTTCCCCCCCTAATCTTACTTCCCTCCCCCCATGGAAAGCAATCTGTCAGTCTTTACTTTGTTTCCATATTGTACACTGATCCAAATTGAGTGTGATGAGAGAGAAATCATACCCTTGAGGAAGAGACACAAAGTCTAAGAGATAACAAGATCAGACAATAAGATATCTGTTTTTTTCCCTAAATTAAAGGGAATAGTCCTTGAAATTTGTTCAAACTCCACGGCTCTTTATCTGGATACAGATGGTGTTCTCCATTGCAGACAGCCCCAAATTGTCTCTGATTGTTGCACTGATGGAATGAGCAAGTCCATCAAGGTTGAACATCACCCCCATATTGCTGTTAGGGTGTACAGTGTTTTTCTGGTTCTGCTCATCTCACTCAGCATCAGTTCATGCAAATCCCTCCAGGAAGGAAGCATCTTCTTTAAAGGCCTCCCTTCCATTCTTTTTTTTTTTTAAGATTTATTTTTACAAGTTTTCCTCCTTCCTCCCCCAAGGTAGTCTGTTAGTCTTTACAATGTTTCCATGATATACACTGATCTAAGTTGAATGTGATGAGAGAGAAATCATATCCTTAAGGAAGAAAAACATAGTATAAGAGATAGCAAAATTATGTAATAAAATAACATTTTTTTTTTCTAAATTAAAGGTAATAGTTTTTGGTCTTTATTCAAACTCCATGATTCTTTCTCTGGATACAGATGGCATTCTCCATTGCAGATACCCCCAAATTGTGCCTTATTGCTGCACTGAAGGGATGAGCAAGTCCATCAAGGTTATCACCCCCATGTTGATGTTAGGATGTACACTGTCTTTCTGGTTCTGCTCATCTCGCTCAGCATGCAATTTAGGCTTCCCTGAATTCCCATTCCTCCTGGTTTCTAATAGAACAATAATGTTTCATGACATAGATATACCACAGTTTGTTAAGCTATTCCCCAATTGAAGGATATTTACCCAATTTCCACTTCTTTGCCACCACAAACAGGGCTGTTTTGAATATTTTTGTACAAGTGATGTTTTTACACTTTTCCATCATCTCTTCAGGGTATAGACCCAGTAGTGGTATTGCTGAGTCAAAAGGTATGCACATTTTTGTTGCCCCTTGGGTGTAATTCCAAATTTCTCTCCAGAAAGGTTGGATGTGTTCACAGCTCCACCAACCATGTATTAGTGTCCCAGATTTCCCACATCCCTTTCAACATTGATCACTGTCCTTTCTGGTCATATTGGCCAGTCTGAGAAGTATGAGGTGGTATCTCCACCCCCGTTCTTGCTTCTATTCAATATCACTTTTCATGGAATTTTCACTGGTATATGAGAAGTAATACTTATCACTGAATAAAGATTCTTTTTTTTCTTTCTTTTTTCTTCTTTTCTTCTTTTTTTCAAGGCAATGGGGTTAAGTGGCTTGCCCAAGGCCACACAGCTAGGTAATTATTAATGGATTTGAACTCAGGTACTCCTGACTCCAGAGCTGGTGATCTATCCACTGTACCACCTAGCTGCCCCCTGAATAAAGATTATAACCAAAGCAATGGTATAAAAAGAACCATTTTTAAATTAAATCTTCCAAGCAGATAAGATCAGAAAGTTCAAAGGGCTAGAAAGATATCATGTACTGCTGCCTCTGAATTCCACTGATCTTCTTGGGGGTATTGTATCCACTCAAGAAGAATATTTATTTAAGGCTCTATGGATGCTCATTATGATATTGTTTTATAGTCTAGTGGAGGGGCAGCTAGGTGGTGTAGTAAATAAAGTACTGGCCCTGAAGTCAGGGAGGATCTGAGTTCAAATCCGGCCTAAGACACTTAATAATTATCTAGATGTGTGACCTTGGACAAGTCAATTAACCCCATTGCCTTGCAAAAAATCCCCCAAAACAAAAAAAATAAAAAGAAAGTCTAACAGAAAAAATAAACTTGATTTTGTAATCATTAACATTAAATTAAAACATATGGCATAGTGTCTATGAGACTCTTTTGCAGAGATTGATAACAAGAAAATATTTAATTCTAGTACCACTCGATGCCATGAGACATCAAGAAATCTTTCACTGAAAGCTGGTCAGTTACCATAAGACATGGCATAAAATTACTGATTATTGTGATACTGAAATGAAAACTATATGACAGTGCTTTTTACATTTTCAATGAATCATAAACTTGAAATCAATAAAACCTTAGACCAAATGGTTGTGTTGATATTCCTGGCCACTGTGTGAAAGAACAATCTCAGTGACAACTAATTCTTGTAGTTGAACTTTCATTCTTCTGAAAGTTCTAGAATTTTCAGACAGCCACTTTGCTTCTTTCAGGAAGTTTGATGTCCCCTCAAACACCCTGGCTTCCCAATTCATCAATCTACCCACAACATTCATCTTTACTCCACATAGTCATATTCAGGGATTTTATCACAAGTATTTGACCATTATGATATGCAGAGATCTGAAAATCTGAGCAAATCTTCCTGCTCTTTGCTCTCCCAAGATAGATATCTTGCCCCTTTAAAATGCATTCTTTGACCTCACCACATCCATTTTCTCTACCTCATCAGACCCAAAGGCTCCAACCTGAGGTGAACTTGATGTTTGATGAATCAATACCTATAAATATCATATCATCACAAGTACCGGCCACGTTGTTCCCCTCTCATCTGGGCGCATTCTTTCACCCTCCCTCTCTTCATTAGTGTTAAACTCCTTGAAGGTAGGGGCATTCTGTTTATTGTTTTTATATTACCAGTATTTAGCACATAGAATACTACTACCTGTCCAATCTGTCTAACTATTCTTTTCAATGCCTCCATTCTCTTCTCCTTTGCCTACAGTTTTGGAGGAGGCTCTTCCCTCCCCCCTTCCTATTTATACTCTTGATTCTAATGCTTTCTTGCTTCCGCCAATAGTTTGCTCTTTCAATTATTCCTTCTTTTTTTTCCCACAAGCTACAAACAAACTCAGAATCTTCCTCGTCCTTAAAAAATTTTCACTTAACTATTTCATCCTATCACTTGACTGAAATTACTGTCTCCAAAGTTACCAAAGAGTTCTTAATTGCTAAACCCAATGGTCTTTTCTGGGTCCCCCCCACTTTAAAGCTATATATTTTTTTAAAGTTTTTGCAAGACAATGGGGTTAAGTGGCTTGCCCAAGGTCACACAGCCAGGTAAGTGTCTGAAGTCAGATTTGAACTTGGGTACTCCTGACTCCAGGGCTGGTGTTCTAGCCACTGCGCCAAGTAGCTGCCCCCTAAAGCTACTTTTTTAAAAGTTACTTTTCTAAAGCTACTGACCACTCCCTCCTGAATATTCTCTCCTCCCTGGGTTTTTGTGACATTACTTTTTCTAGATTCACTTCTTTCTTAGTCTGCTTTATTGGATCCTTATCCTAGTCCATTCCCCTATGCATAAGTGAACTCCAAGGCTATCTTGGTCCCTCTTCTCTTCTTTCTCTATAATGTTTCTTTGTGATTCAGATCTGGCCACTGGACCTAAATGGCGCTAGAGGAGAAAGTGAGGCTGGTGACTTAGCATTGCCCCCCTCACTTAAATCCAATTCGTGTGCTTGTCATGACATCACCTCCCTTTTGTCCTGCTCTTCTTTGAAACTGAAGGACATGCAATTGGGGAATGGCTTAGCAAACTGTGGTATATGTATGTCATGGAACACTATTATTCTATTAGAAACCAGGAGGGATGGAAATTCAGGGAAACCTGGAGGGATTTGCATGAACTGATGCTGAGAAAGATGAGCAGAACCAGAAAAACACTGTACACCCTAACAACAACATGGGGGTGATGATCAACCTCTATGGACTTGCTCATTCCATCAGTGCAACAATTAGGGACAATTTTGGGCTGTCTGCAATGGAGAATACCATCTGTATCCAAATAAAGAACCATGGAGTTTGAACAAAGTTCAAGGAATATTCCCTTTAATTTAGAAAAAAAAATCTTATTGTCTGATCTTGGTATCTCTTCTACTTTTTTGTTTCTTCCTTAAGGATATTTATTTCTCTCTCATCACGCTCAATTTGGATCAATGTACAACATGGAAATAAAGTAAGGACTGACAGAGTGCTTTCTGTGAGGGTGGGGTGGGGGGAGGGAAGTAAGATTGGGGGAAAGATTGTAAAACTCAAAATAAAAATCTTTAATAAAAAAAAGAAAATGAAGGACCAACATTATTTATCTTAGTGATCTCATCAGCTTTAATGGGTTCAATCATCTCTATGTAGATAATTCCCAAATCCATAGATCAAGTTTTCATGTTTATCTTGACCTAGGTTCAGCATCACACACTTCCTGTTAGAAATCTTCATGAAGACATCCCACAGGCATTACAAATCCAACATATCCAAAATGGAATTCATTACCATAGCCTCCACCTCTCTTCCTAACTTCTCTATTTGTGCTGAGGGCATAAATATCCTTCCAGTCTTTCAGGTTCACAAGACTGGAATAAACTTTTGACTCTTCAGTATCTCATCACTCCTCCACCACAAATAGCTGCTTAATCTTGTTGCTTTTAACTCCACAACCCTTCACAAGACTGCTACTCTAGTAGTCATCATCATCTCTCTTCTTTAACAGTTTCCTAAATTGCTTCCATGTGAAATTATGAAACAGGTTAAGTTTTCTTTTCCAAGATAGTCTGTGGATCTTGTATGATTTGCCATAATGTGATTTCAAAAAATTAAAAACATTTTGCTTATTTAAAAGCATTCTCTTTAACCGATTTTCTATTGTGATACACTTGATATACAGCTATTCTATTGCTGAGCCAATTAAAAATCTGTATGTTTTATTCTTCAATTCAACATCCACACATGCCAAATTAATATTCTTAAATTATAAGTCTGACATTGTGATTCTCCCACTCCAGAAACATTGCTAGCTTCCTACTAGGCAATGAAAGAATGAACACAACTTTTCTTTTTGCAGTTTTGAATCCATCAAAATCTAGCTCTGCTTTATATTTTTAGACTGATTTCACATTATCCATTTTATAGTGGAGGCTTTAAAGTACAACTTTTCAACTCCAAACCATACAAAAATGCTTAAATGTAAATATTTTCTGTATACATTGTAAATTGGGGATCATTTTCCATCAGATTACTACTTAGTTTTTATTAATGTTATTTTTCCAAGCTACTGACCTGAAAGATTTTCTCTGTAGAAATATGGCCTAGTGGAATTGCTATCATTGTATGTTTGAAGTAGTTCCCCAGGAAAACATGTGCAGTGATGCACATGTTGAATTGGAGAGGGCAATTAGACCTTTTTTTTTGAATTATTTCAATTATTGTGGTATGTTTGGGTAGATACAAAAATATTTTTCTTAAATGTGGAACTCAAAAGCTTGCAAAGAGATGAATGTTGAAAATTAACTTTGCATGTGATTGGAAAAAATAGCATTTAAAAATATTTTTCTTCAGTGACAATATACTCTAATACTGCTGCTGATAATAAGTAATTTCACTCCAAGTTCTAGGAATTAATATCATTCTATTTTCTTTCTCATGAAAATGGCTGCTAATTAAACTACTACTTATATTTAAATTCAATTTTGAATACTCCAAACACACAAAGTTTCCAATTTAGTCCATTCTTCAAATCATGTTCATATCCTACTCCACTGTATCCTTCCAATGTGACTTGGGGACCCCCATGTCTTCATATTAGACTTGTGCTCTCCTCACTTGAAATTAGTCTGTATCTTGTATTAAATTTTTTTAACGTACACGTATCTCTCATAACTATTTACTCTGAATAGAATTTAAGCCTTTTGGGGAGCACTTAACATAGAGCCTGGCATCAGTAAATGCTTATTAAATTGACTTAAGTATCCTAGGTGGTTTTAATGAGTTCATTCGGCTGCCATGGAAGAAGTGCTTACTTAAAATTCTGGATCTGTTACCTTTACTAGCTGTTCCTGTTGACGTTCCCACTCTCGAATTTCTTGATTGAGAACCACAGCCACATGCTGGGGTTGGCTCCTACATTTACTGCAGATCCCATGCTGAGTTAGTTCATCACACACAGGACAGTGCAAGGTAGTGAAATATTGTGAGATGGTGCCTTTTCGGCCATCATGTTCATTGTGGGAGGAGGTGGTGACTTTCTGAATCTGAAAACAGATAAATTCCCGAAATGAATAAATTTCAACCAGTTTCACTAGTGAAGACCAATAGTTCTAATTCTACTTGCCAGTTTACCAGTCATGGTAGCACCAGATTCTGTAAATCTCTAGAGTCTATAGTTTTCTGGATCATCAGTTCTTAAACTTTTTGATCTCATGTTCCCTTTACACAAAAATATTTTATGTTGGTTATATCTATCAATTTTTACCATATTAGATATGAAAACATCTTCTGTTATTATGAAAATAGTTTTTAAACTCACAGATCCCTGAAACAGTCTTGGGGAACCCTATATCACATTTTTCTGAACCACTACTCTAGACTAGATGGTTGCTTGTTATCAGATTTCATGGTTGGGATATGAAGGCATATGTCACATTGGAGAGATGGTACTCCTAAGAGTGTCTGAATATTTACAGAAGTTCAGGAAAGGTTGGACTACTGGGAAAAAAAAAACAAGTAGAGGGTAGGGATTTTCAGACTCCTCCTTAAGAAATAAGGGACAAAGGTTAAAATTTAATTTTAAAAACTATGCTTGGACAAGCCTAATCTATTTTAAATTTTAATTAGCAGTAGTGTTACTTGTTTTTATATAATTAATACTATGCATTACATAATACAATAATTAACACTGCTTTTACTTTTCTTACAGTTGAAAATAATATTTCACTAACATTAGTAATATCTTTCTTGACTCTTTTTAGGCCTCTTAGCAAATGCTTGCAGATGAGTTTTGGGTGGATCTTCCACCAATGCTGTCAGTTTTATGTGCACGGCAGTGACACACTTGAACTAACACTGCTGAAAGATCAGTATCCACCAGAGAGCAATGTGATCTGAAGCAATCATCTGCAACCTCTTATAATGACCACCTCAAATTTTTGTCATACAACTCCAAACAAAACTTTCAGTTTTATTCTTATACCTTAGATTGAAAAAGTTAATGTGATCTAGGTTCATCATCAGTCTGCTTCATTCCATCTACTTTTTGTAAACTGATTCACAGAAGCCTGGGTCTTTAGAAGGATGGTCAATCCACAAACATCTTCTAAGCCAAATGACTTGGCATAATTAATATAGTCTTATTCATTAGTTAAAAAAAGGTCAAATCTCAGTGTTACAGTGTTTGACTGCTATGAAAATCCTTTTTTTATTTTCTTACTCTAATGAGCATCTCAATTAAGATTGTCTCCTTTTCCATCACAATACTTTACAATGAATACGACACATTTTGCCTATTTAATGGTATTTTCTCACTTCTATATTATTATTTTCTATTACTAAAAAACTTTACGTAGCTATTATTACCCATTTAGTGAAGCTGTCTTATACTAACATTTATGTAAGCAAGACAAATTGGAAGAATCTGAAAAGGGATTTGTAGAAAATTTCAACTTTATTTTTTTAAAAAAATTGGATATATGTATCATTATTTTCATTTACATGATTAGAATTCATTAGAATTTGCAAAAGGTTTATCTGCCTTTTCCTGTAATTCAGATAAAGATCACTTTATTTTTATAATAACTTCCAGAGGTGAAATCCTTTTCTGATAAAACCCGAATAATACCCAATACACTTACCCTTGGTAACTCATGGTACCAACCGAAGACATCAATACCAATAAGTGAGAATATTCTTGCCAGGGGTGGAAGAATCTGCTTTGTAATATAATAAGTTGCATTCAGTCTCAGACTGGAGTCTTGTAGGACCTCAACTGGCCGCCTCACCAACTGGATTAGAGGTACCCCTGGTAGGCCGTATACGATGACGTATGGCACTCGTTCTCCCACTCGTGGCTCAGAGCGTCGATCATAAGCAAGCATTTTTCTATTTAAAAGAATATACAAATGTATAATCTGCCTTGCAAAAAGTACTAAATTTAAATATGGGCACTATGGCAAAACATGAAGCTGTGGTATCTTAGAAATGCAAACTCTGCTGATGCTACCTCCTAAGTTAGAAATTTGACTGAAAAAATTTACACAATGAACTAGGAAGTAATCTGGGCTATTTCCCTTTGCACTACCTCATTCTTAATGTTACTGAGTAGTATCCCAACCCTTTGGGGCTTACTCTTTATGTATAAATTGTTCATGTCACTTTATTGAAAATCCTCCACCAGTTCTATTATCTAATGAATAATGTTCAAATTCTTTTGTTTCATCTTCAAGGAATGTCATTCACTTATCCCTTATCTCATGTCACTTCCTTCTGGGTAATTTTTATGCTCCAGCTAAATTCTCCTGCCTTTTAAAATTATGTTCCCTGATCCTAAAGTGACCTACAGACCTCTATGTCCTTTAAACCCCATCTATGATGGAATGGAAAGAACCCTCATCTGGAATTGGGAAGCTTGGTTCAAATTATGGCTTTGACAATGCCTGCTTTTGTGATCTTGGGCAAGACACTTGTCCTCCAGGTTCTTCGATTGCTCATTTGTAAAATGACAGGGTTGGACATGATCAATGGTTCTTAAAGTGTGGTCTGGACATCCGTGGCAACTCTTGAGGTCGAATCTATTTTCCTAGTCCTACTAAGATAATTTTGAACACAGTTAAGTATCAATAGCTATCATCACCAGATAAAAGCTTTTTAGAATCCTCAGTCTTTTAAAGAGGATCTTGAAACCAGAGTTTTTTTTTAAACTGTAAAAAAATTAATTTATTTGAGTTCTGATATTTTTGAAATACAAATTTGGTTGTATTTTTAAAGCTATGATTCTTGTCACATTCTGTGGTTAATTTTGAAACCAGAGTTTTAAAACTGTTGGACTAGATGTTTCCTAAGATCTCATCTAGCTCTAGATTCTATATCCCAGTCATTTCTTTTCTATCCAACCTCATTAGTGACTTTTTCCCCTCAGGATTTCAATACAATACTTTTCTGTACTCTTCTTTGCATCTATCATGTATTATCCTATGCTCATACTTAAATTTCTTTTTGGATTTGAGTTTGTTTCAAGGCATGATGTTGTTCAGTCATTTCAGCTGTATTTGACTCTTTTGTATTTGTTCAATCATTTCAGTTGTATTTGACCCCATTTAGGGTTTTCTTATCAAAGATACTGCAGTGGCCAGACATTTCCTTCTCTGGCTCATTTTACAGACAAGGAACCTGAGGTAAATAGGATTAAAAGATTTGTTTAAGGTCATATAGCTAGTAAATATCTGAGTTGAGATTTGACCCAGGAAGATGAGTCTTCCTGACTTAAGGCTCTCTCTCTTCTGTGCCAACCAGCTACTCTCCCTGAAAGGTGTGACTATCTGTAAAATAAAGCTCTACAAAGAAATCAAAGTTTACACTCTCAATTGGCTCAAAACATGTTAGTCAATGATAGGATATTAATGATATTAATAGTAAATTTCATACATTAAACATAGTGATAAATGTCAACAGAGAAATTGTCCTGTTTAACTCAAATGAGATGAGGTAGACCTTAAAATGCTATATAAATATTGGTCCCCCTCTGCCCCACTTATTTCAGAAAACAAAGCAACCTTTCTCAAATACCTTAGTAGAGAAATTTATACATTGGAGAAAGTTTAAAAATGGTCAAGCTATTTTGTTATGAAGTATATGAGAGAAAGTTTTATATCAGCCTACAAATTACTTACCTTCAAATTCAGCATGACTTGCCATAGGAACTTAGGCCTAAATAAAGAGACCACCTGTGCAATGCTTTTTTAGACATTATAAAGTAAATGTATAAGTAGAGTGGGAAGCTATTCCTTTTTTGGAACTCAGACAAAATGGTGAGAAGATATTTTTGCTTATACCTTCAGAGTCTGAAGGACTTTTGATACCTGCTATGAAACACTAACCTTTAGATAGGAATTGTGCCCATTTATTTAGGGCCTAAGAGAAATACTTGGTACTGTATTCAGCTGGTATATGACACTGTCTTCTGAGATAAATGGTAATGGCTATTCTATCCCCCACCACGTATAATCATTACCTTGTAAGCTCAAGAGCTGGCACGCAGGCTCCGGGTTTGTAAGAGAAACTCCCTCTGTATTCCTTTGCAAAGATAACATCTTGTAGGCTGGCCTTCCCTTCTAGTAGCTTAATACATTGTCGCTGAACATACTGTTTTATTTGACTTATATCTCTTGTTTCAAATAGCAGCTTGATAGAACGTTCAAGTATCTTAAAAAGAAGATAAATGTGTGATGACACTATTTCATACTTTTAGATGGGAATAAATTCTTCTTCACTATATATCAATTATAATTTCAACACCTCAGTAAATTGTCAAGTTACTTAATCTGTCATACATACTATCTGTATAAAAATTATTAGAATTTTCAAAATTTGTGACAAATTCTGACAAAAATAAATACACAATTTTTCATAAAAATCATCCTGGAATGCAATGTCTGTTAGAAATATTCAGTGTGATCAGAATTAAAGCCTGAAAAATGAAAAAACTCATAGGTTTTTCTAAAAGAGACATAACGGAGACACAAGGAGTTGGGTTTGATTTCATACATTTGCATTTCTTCTATCCTGCATCTTTCTACTGGTTTTACTCTAACATTGAAAAGTATATCAAATTCTATTACCTCTTAAATCCCTTTAGCAGGCTTGGAAAATTAGTACTATGGTGAAGGCTTTTGAATTGGACATATTTTTGGTGGAAACTAACTGAATTTATTTCACACAGAACAATAGCTCACTGAATAATACTAGCCTTTATTCATAGACCTGGATTAAGTTTAAACCAGTATAAATGAAAGCTTCTGCATCTTATTACCAAGTCTTGGGGCCTGTTAATATTAAAAATGTGGGCTCATTAATTTATTCAGGGTTTGTGCACATATACAGAAGGTATGGGTTGGTTTAGATTAAGATGTAGTTTCAAATCCAGAAAGGAGAAAGAATAGATGATGGTTTTTAATGAGGGAATTTGATTAGATGGATTTTCAAGGTCTCTGACATTGTTCCTCTTATATTTAGGGTAAATATCTTCTAGCAACTAAGTTTGACTAAGCTATTGAACTGTATCTCACCTCTACACACTAACAAATAAAAATGGCTTATATTTCAGTATGCATTTCATGTAACCTGCCATAGCTAGGACAACAATTATTAGAACACCAGCTTAACTATTCAGAGACTAAGCTGGATGGGGGGGAAACTCAAAAGAAATTAAGTTTTAAAATGAATAATTTGTAAAGTTTTAGTTGCTGTAGTATAGTGATCTTATTTACAGCTGCTAATGAAATACAAATACACAATCAGTTCTCAAATGTTTGGGGGCTGGGAATACTTTAGGTCCCATTTTCTCTTTTTTTCCTCTTTTATAGCAAGATTTTAGACATTTTTGCTATTCATTAATCCTTCCATTAATTATTCCATTAATCCATCCATAGGCAGTGAACTATGGAGTCGTTTTGCTATTCTTTAAGCAATTCTAATAAAAGATGAGTGTGGGAGAAAACTGAGACTTAATGATTAAAATGAAACTTGGATTGATTCAGTGATCTTGTCACTTGTTACTTCTAACCAAGAACAGAGGAAACAGTGCTTGGGCTTTCACAAGCAAGTTGTAGAAGTCTGCTCTGCTGCATTATCTTTACAGAATGAGAAGCTAGCTAGTGTTTACCTTAGAAACAGCAGGGCAGGAATCTCTTCTAACTGTCTCAATTCCTTTTGCATCAAATACCGGGTCCTTTTGATCCAGTGTTTCATACATGTAACCCACATACCTCTTTTTAGTTTGCAAGACACAGGGCAAATATACCTGCAGGGAAAAACAAAATGCCTTCTGACACTATTCTCTTTCCATTCGAAGTCATCTGTTTAAAAACATGTTTCACTTTTATCACACAAGTATTTAGTACCCGTGTGACATTGGGTAAGAAGACTTCTGAGGTTTCTTCTAGTGTGGATGGCAGTCAGGGGCATGCTCAGCAGACTGCCTTACAATCAAGTGTCACAAAATAAGCACAGCAGTGATCACTCTGAAGTCTTTGGGAAAGTCAGTTAATAGTTAAATCCAAGTATCTAATTCTTTTTGGCTTCTTCCTACAGAACTTTATTCTTTCAATTATCCTCTCCTTTCCTTCCTTCTGGTCTCTGCCCACAGATCCCTTAACTCCCCATATTCCTTCAACTCTCTCACTTCTTCAAGCTATTGTGCTGTCACTTTCTATACTTTTCACCAAACTTGCCCGAAGAATACTAGTCACTGCCATTTTCTCAAATACTAACCTTGGTCCTTGAAATCTTGACTTCTGAGCTCTCATGAGGCTGACACTGATCTCTCAAAGGACACCAATAACCACCTCATTGTTAAACTCAGACTCTTCTGTTAAGTCATTCTTGACTTCCCTTTATCAGCTGATATTGCTGATCTGTCCTTCTTTAAACTGTTTCTTCCTGTGGCTTCCCTGACATTCTTCTTGTCTTAAAAAAAATCACTTTTTACTGTATACTTTTTTTTTAACATTATTTTTCTCTTTCTGCCTCTCCAATGTGATTCCTCACATTATGCCCTTAGGAATCTCTTATATCTGTGTACTTCCCCTCTCTTCCTTCCTTCCCCAAAGATATTACTCACTCCTATGGCTTCAAGTATCACTTTTTGGGGATGGATAATTCTACTATCTTTAGCTTCAGATCTGGCTTTTCCTCTCATTTCCAGGTCAACGCTGACAACAGATGCTAAATACCTCTGTCTATATTTTGAAATCCAAGATGAACAAAACTGAATTCCTTAACTCCTAAAATAGCTCCTCTATCATTACTGCCCCATTTCTATTAATTATCCTAGTTTATCTGGCTCAAAGCTTGAGGATAATTTTTGATTCCTTCCTCTTCTTCTGCTGATTTTTCCTTAGAAATGTTTTTCTTCATTCATTCCTTTCTTTTTAACTGTTGCCATCACTCCAGTTCAGCTTCTTATTGCTTGATTCCTGGATCATTCTGTTTTTTTTTTTAGGTTTTTTGTAAGGCAAACAGGGTTAAGTGGCTTGTCCCAGGCCACGTGGCTAGGTAATTATTAAGTGTCTGAGACCGGATTTGAACCCAGCTACTCCTGACTCCAGGGCCGGTGCTTTATCCACTGCGCCACCTAGCCGCCCCTTCCTGGATCATTCTAACTAGCTTCCCTAGCTCCTGCCTGGTCATTTATTCCAACCCATCCTTTATCATCATGACAATCTTCCTCATGTACTGCTTTGAACACGTCATTCCCTTGATCAATAGTTCATTTTTAAGGGTTCCTCACTGACAAAAAGTAAATTCTTTGGCCTTCAAAGAATTTTTCCTTCATAATCTGGCCCCAAGCTTTCTAGTTTTATATTTCCTAGTTTTATCTCCCATTCTTCCTCCACAGAAACTAGAGCCTTTTTGGAGTATTTGCTCTTCTCCAATGGTTACTGCTTTCTTGTCTGTAGTCATAGTTTAATCTTCTTCCTGGAATACCCTTTGCCTAAGCAGTCTTTTCCCAAGCAGAGGAAGGATTGATTTTAGTCCACTGTAAATTACTGAAATCCTAGCCACCCTCATGGCCCAGTTCCCTTTCCATCTGCTTTCCCTGATTCCCCCATATCCCCTGATAACCTCAGCCTATTATGATTTGTATTTCCCTTTTCTGTTTGTACCTTCTGTTTCTCTATATCACTCACATGGCATTTAACATACACTGTTCTATAGAATGATCACTTGTAGAAGTGTCAATCTGTTCCTAGATTATATGGTCCCTGAGAGCAGGAAGTGCCACTTTTTTCTCAGTGTTGTGAAAACCTTAAGATACTATAGAAATGTGAGTTATTATTAAGTTTTGTGCTCAATAGAGTTTTTTTGGTCACATTCACATTAAGCTTTAGTTCTAAAATGTGATTTTCACTCTCAAAGCATCATTGAAATAATACTGAGAAAAACTATATATAAATTTTAAAAGGGTTTTCAAGTTTTAGAGATACATATGAATAATTTTTCAAGTTTTAGAGATACATATGAATAATCCCAAAACTTGGTCTATTAAATTAGAAATCCTCTGAACAGATGTGAACATTAGTAGTATTGCATTAGAACAGATTTCTTCTCACCTTTTCAAACTTCAGCTTTACTGGCTTAGGGTTGGTAGCGGTAACAGCTTCAGCAATCTCCTGACCAATTTTAAAAGACTGCTCCTTAGTGGCTCCTTTCAGTAGTACAAACATACTGAGGGGATTAAAATAGAATAATATAATTAGAAAATAATTGTTATGAAAAATCTTATTGAAAATGACATTTCTGGAAAACAGATCTCCTGTCCTTTTTTTCAACAACTTTTCCCATATGAACTTTTAAATTTTATCATGTCTTTCCTGCCTCTTTGTGGTATGCCATTTGGATACAGATCTATAAGACAATGAATATTTCTATTTCAGTCACACAAAGGTCAATTCAAATATCAGAGCAGAATCTGAGGAGAGTCATTAAATATAAAGTTATGGCTTTGGATATACATAGTCAAGAATCATAAAGATAACTAAGTATGAAGTATAAGATTAAGGAGAAAAGGTATGAATCTAAGGTCATAGATTAAAAAACTATTTATAGAAAATCACAATGGCTGGTTTTTGTTGATCTGCAGTCCATTAGAAACAGAAGTGAACCTTGTTCTTTCACATTTATAGTCCATGGTTTGGAACTGAGAGGGATGTGGTAAATTACATGGATAAACTCAATGATAAAACTCCAATGCAAAATTAACTGGATTGTATCAAAGAAAAATATCAAGTATTCTATTAAGGTGAGGGTAGTAGGAACAGATAGGAATAGGTGATGCTGCCTAATAGTTAAGAAATGGTTAGAAGAGATGTTAAAAAATGAGATACCAGGTTGATTTCACTTTGGAAATAGTAGTGCCTTGAGCTGAATTCTGTAAATCATCTTTTTAGCCAGAAAAAAAAAAATCACTTAAGTTTATTTCTGATGTGACAGCAATGTCGTGTTAAACCCTTAGTTGCATCAGGTTTATTTAGTCACTTAAATATTTTTAAAGTTATTTCCTCTCCCAGTATAGAGGGCTTTTCTTTCTCCCTGTTTTGTATCAGTTTTCTGATATTTCTGTTTATTTTAGTTCTATGTTTTAATTTTTTTTTAGGTTTTTGCAAGGCAATGGGGTTAAGTGACTTGCCCAAGGCCACACAGCTAGATAATTATTAAGTGTCTGAGGCTGGATTTGAACTCAGGCATTCCTGAATCCAGGGCTGGTAATCTATCCGCTGCGCAACCTAGCCGCCCCTATGTTTTGATTTTTTTTTAAACAGTTTTCATTGCTTCAACTGGTGACTAAGCTACTTGGAAAATCTTGAGAAAAAACTTTTCTCACAGAAAATTTATATCTAAATACGTGTTATTTGAATAGATTTTAAAATTTTGTATGCTCTCCCCCTTGAAAACTTTTGTTGATTATGGTCTTAAGTAAACTTTTAATAGTTAAAGCATTAATGAATGTTTTCTCTTGTGGTCTTCCAAATAATGGTATTCCTTCATTCCAGAGTTATGGCATTTTACTACATATCAATATTACTCCTTAGTGGACTCTATATCTTAGTACCCTACTGACTTCAATGAGAAATAAGGAATGTTCTTCATTTTCTTTTCTCTTTCAAATTTTCCCCTTCCTCAAATTTGATATCAGTTTCATGACTATTACTGCCTTTCACATTCTCTCAAGAATTTCCAGTATGAGAGCTTTCAGATTAAATCTGTTAATGTGGGAAACCTCTCCTCCCAATAGTGTGTCCTTCCCTGCAACAGGCTACCTATATATTCTTGAGTTTTTTCTTTCCTCTTATATAATCGGTATAATCTTGTATAATCTGTAGTTGTTCATGGTGAGGCAGTTATTCTGTGACATAGGTTATAATAATAATAACTTTGAAGGAATACAGTCATAGGAATAATGATAGTTCACTGTAAATGGTTTTAGAAATGGAGTGAAAATTGATTTTAGACTAGTCAGATACATATTTAACCTAGACCAACTTCTGAAAGCTTGCAAAAAATCTGGAAATTATTCAATTTAATTACATTTTTAACTCAAATATAGTTACTTTAGGAATCACAATCTGAATTCTGTCTAGCACAAGAAAATTAGTGACTCTTCTCTTAGTTATCTTTAAGTTACTGTAGACTAATCTGTATATATGCAATGTGGTTAATGACTAGAATCACTAGTCTCATTAAAGATCTCCCTCTTTGGTAGCATTTAATTATAATATTCAAAATGATCCTGGATGAAGAAAATTATGATTTCATACAGTGTCTCTTGAAAATTAAGATGGCATTGTTGGTGGAGCTGTGAACTCATCCAACCTTTCTGGAGAGCAATTTGGAATTACGCCCAAAGGGCAATAAAAGTGTGCATACCCTTTGATCCAGCAATACCACTACTGAGTCTATATACCCTGAAGAGATCATGAAAAAGGGTAAAAACATCACTTGTACAAAAATGTTCATAGCAGTCCTGTTTGTGGTGGCAAAGAATTGGAAATTGAGTGAATGTCCATCAACTGGAGAACGGCTGAACAAATTGTGGTATATGTATGCTATGGAACATACTGTTCTATTAGAAACCAGGAGGGATAGGAATTCAGAGAAGCCTGGAAGGATTTGCATGAAGTGATGCTGAGTTAGATGAACAGAACCAGAAGAACATTGTAAACCCTAACAGCAACACAAGAGTGGATGGTCAACTTTAAAGGATTTGCTCATTTCATCAGTGCAATAATCAGGGACAATTTTAGGGTATCTGCGATGGCGAATATTATCTGTATCCAGAGAAAGAATTGTGGAGTTTAAACAAAGCCCAAAGACCATTACCTTTAATTTAAAAAAAAATTATTTTCTGTATTATGTAATTTTGCTATCTCTTATATTTTATTTTTTCCTTAAGGATATGATTTTTCTCTCAGCACATTCAATTTTGACCAATGTATAGCATGAAAACAATGTAAAGACTATCAGACTTTCTTCTATGGGGGTGAGGGGAGGGAAGCAAGATTGGGGGGAAATTGTAAAATTCAAAAAGAAAATTAATATGGCAATGAATTATGTGTGATAAGGACCAGTTTAATTTGTCACCTTTTCAAATGCATCAAAATTCTACCACATAAGAGGACAAAAATATTATAATTCAGTTGAATCTTTAAAAAACAAAGGGCATTTAAAATACTATGTTTTATATTTCCAGTTCAAAATAATAATATTTGTATTAGTTACTGTTATTGGAAA
Organism: Macrotis lagotis; assembly: GCF_037893015.1. Taxonomy (NCBI): domain Eukaryota; kingdom Metazoa; phylum Chordata; class Mammalia; order Peramelemorphia; family Peramelidae; genus Macrotis; species Macrotis lagotis. The sequence goes on from NC_133662.1 coordinate 112,983,918, forward strand.
CTCTGAAAATTTAAAATGGGTTTAGATTTTTAGAGGAAGCATGAAATCATGTGCATCTTGAACTTTTATGGACCTATTTCCTGTAGCTCTTGATTAGCACAAAGTTATACACTAGTTTCTTTTTAAAGGCCATAAAATGATATAGTATAAAACCAGCAGTGGGAGAAGGTGGTTACAGTGACATATGTATTATTAACAGTTTCTGGGAGAATAATTTTCAAGAATAAATTGTGTTTAATGAAAACAAGATAGGCATATGGTATAACTAAACTTGGAATGATTTCTGGTGGGTTATTAGTAAGTACAAGATCCTTGTGATATAATTCTTAGAATAATTATTTGCACATATTCTTTGCTCTGAATCTCAAATTCCACTGACCAAAGATTGAGGAACCTGCATCAACAGGTAAAATTTTAAGGAAGAAAAAACCTAATAGATGCATAAATCATATCTAAACCCACTTCAAATACTTTTTTTTTTTTAGGACTTTTTCAAGGCAAATGGGGTTAAGTGGCTTGCCCAAGGCCACACAGCTAGGTAATTATTAAGTGTCTGAGGCCGGATTTGAACCCAGGTACTCCTGACTCCAGGGCCCGTGCTTTATCCACTACACCACCTAGCTGCCCCCCTAAATACTTTTAATAAAGTGATGAGCAGTCCTTTAAAAGTTCATATATGAGGGGCGGCTAGGTGGTACCTACTGTTGTTCCTGCTACCACTTTGTGCTATCACACATGAAAATGAATCCATTAGTTGATTTTTTAGTACTAAGCTATTCATCCAGTCAGTATGAATTTATTTTGTTCTAAATATACTTTTTTTTCCTGTATCTCCTGTGACCAAGAACCTATGTTAGTGGTTATGGAACCGAATAAAGTTAACTGACTTAGGAGAAAATTGGAAAATGTTATTTAACTTCCTTTAACCTGTTACTGATATCTGCTCTTGTACATAAGCCTTTTCTTTACCTTTTATTGCCTTTTTGGCTCAAGACAATTGCTTTTCCACTGTAAATATTAAAAGAGGTAGAAACTGTCTGAAGTTCTAGGATGTCTTATGACTGTCATAACAATAGTGATGAACACAGGACATATATATTTTTAATTGCAATTACAAAGTAATTATAACAAAATATAACAAATTTCAAAGGACTGTTAGAATTTTTATGCAGTACTTGAAAAGTTATGGTGTTGAATACATGTCTCAGAATATGGTAAGACTGTGAGAAGGAGAAAGTTGTTTAGATATAAGTAGAAAGCTAGATACTATAGAGAAGGGGTATGGTGTAGGAAGACGAGAAATATTAGAAAAGCCCAATATTTACAGAAGAAAAAAAAGTAAAGTAAAAAGAAGCTAATGATAAGAACATAATCTCATAATCCATATATAAGTGTATAAAGTATTAATAAGCAAGGCAAAATAGAGCATAATTTGACTGGGACTTGATGGATTCCATGACTGGAATACAGTTACAAAGATATCTAATCTCAAGGAAACAGAATAGGTGAAAGAGGAATGGGAAAGTAGACTAGAACTGTATATTGATATATATTAATGTAAGTAATCCCAGGAACCAAAGGGAAAAAGTATGGTAGAAAACATTTAAGTGACATTCAACTTAAGGAGAAACTGAATTGATAGTTTTCTAAAAATTCTGCAGACCAGCTGAACAGAAAGAAGAGTTTGGGAAATTTTTTTTTTTTTGGCATAGGGGGAAGTTAGTGGTAAATGGGTTGTACAGTGGAGAGTACTAAGCCTGGAGTCAGGAAGCCCTGAGTTCAAACTGAACACTTACTGTATGATACTGTGTTAGCCTCTGTCTGCCTCAGTCTGCCTCAGTTTCATCAAATAAAATGAGGATTAAAATTACACCCACTTCTCAGGGTTGTTGGGGGGATTAAATGAGATAAAATTTGTTAAGTAATTTTCAGTGTGGGGCACATAGCAGGTGCAGAATAGTTGTTCCTGCCCTATAAAATGATGAAATACATCAGTTATCTTTCAATTGTGGACCCCATTCTGACTAATAAGTATATATATATTGGTTATTGGGGTAGAAATATTGAGAAGTGGGGTAGAAAATTATTGCTTCATTTTAGAATTTGTAACAAGAAAGGAAAAGTTAGGTTGATTTGGGAAAGCAAATTTCTAGAGAATAAAGGGTTAAGTAAGATCTGATCACTTAAAATTTTTAATTCCAAGAATGAAATTCTGAAGATAGAAAAAACAACTTGAGTAAGACTAAAAGGAGATATATCTAAAAAAAATCTAATGTGAATGCAATGGAAACACATTAACCATATTATATTTTAAAAGACATACTAAAGAGCAAAGCAAGGGTAGCTAGGTGGTCCAGTGGATGGAGTACCAGCTCTGGAGTCAGGAGGACTTGAGTTCAAATGTGACCTCAGATACTTAATATTTAGCTGTGTGACCTTGGAGTCATTTAACCTCATTGCTTTGCAAAAATAAAAAAAAGATAAAAACAAGTGGTTTGTATAGGATAAAGAGGAAAATGATATGGTATGCTAAAAAAAAATGATACGCATACTAAGTACTGCAAAAAAAAAAAATTTTTTTTTTTGAGTATCAGTGATGGTGGTAGGAGTTGAATGGGATAATGATATGGGGAAATGAGGCACAGCTGTTTAACTTTTATTTTGCTTCTATTTTCTCTGCCAAGGACAATGATTGTTGAATTAGAAGGGACAGAATAAAAATAGCCAACAGGATACCCCACAAAGGACATAGTAAGAAAACACTTAGCTAGCCTCAATAAGTTGAAATTACAAGTCCAAAATAAACCATACCTATCAAAGTAGTGAAAGATCACTGTGACTGACAACTGATCATTAGTGCTCTCTGAGAGTGTAGGATAGAAAAGATATTGGAAAAGACTGGAAAAGAAAAATATTTTCCTGATTTACAAAAAAAAGTAAATATAGTTTGCAAATTATATACCAGTGATTTTGACTTCAAATTCTGGCAAAATCTATTATTATAAAAGGAAGCCTAGTGAATACCTAGAAATGGAAGTACTTATTATAAAGAGCCAACATAGTTTCAACAAAAGCAGGTTAAATCAAACTAACGTCATATTCTTTTTTGTTAGAATTTCTAAATCTGGCAAATATGGACAATATTCTAGATAAAAGTTTACCTAAATTATTTTACAAAAATATTAGATAAAGCTCCCCAGTTATTTCTGGGAAAAAAATGGAGAAATGTGGGCTAAACCATCAATATCAAATATACAGCCCTAAACAGATTAAAATATAATTGGGAAATATTTAATGAAATACACAAAATACAATGGAACATAGATGATATTAAAACTCTGGTTTTCCAAGTTAACATATAGCATATTTCCAATTTGAATTTGGGCTAAAAAAAATTTGGTCTAATGAGTTAAATAATAGGTGATTTTGAAACTTGATTGATGGTCAGATCCAAAAAATACTCAGTAATAGTTTTATAGCAACTTGAATGAAGTCCATGGGGAGTAGTCTAGGGATATGTGTTTAGTCTTGTTCTATTTAACTTTTTTAATCAATGACTATGATAAAAGAAAATGATATTATAGACTCTGAGCTGAAAGAAATTTTGGGATTCCAGCCCAAATTCTTTCAGTTTTCAGAATTGGAAATTGAGGTTCAGATAGTCTATAAATGACTTGCTCAAGATCACAGGTAAATAAATGTCACAAATCAGTTCCAAACACAAGGTACTGATTCCAAACACAGTGTTCTTGTTAGTGCACTCTGCTGTCATGCCCCTCCACTCCACAAATGACAGAATTATGGGAGAGAGTTACTGAGTGCCTTAAGAGTCAAAATGCAAAAATACTTTCACAGGCCAGAGTGTTGAGCCAAACTGAATAAGATGAAATTGAATAGAGATGAATGTAAAACTGGGGTTCTTAATTTTTTAGTGTCCTGGGCCTGTTAGGCAGTCTGGTGAGGCCTACGGATATCTCTGAATAATGTTTTTGAATGAATAAAATATAATACATGGGATTACAAAGGAAACCAATTTTATGGAAATATAGTTCTCAAAATATTAAAAAAAAATCAAGCTTATGGATCTACTGAAATCTATCCATAGATTCTCAAAGAGGCTAAGAACCTCTGATATTATCGAGACAAAACAAACAAAAAACAAAAAGAAAAAACTAATAAAACGTAAATAGTAAAAACCAGAAGCATAGGGCCTCAGAGGGGCAAAAAATAAGTCAGCCCCCCTATGACACCCCACGAGCCCTTGTCAGTTCACTTCTGGGATGCTGTCCTTAAATTTGGGCACCACATGTGTGAAATGATACTGACAAGTTGAAGGAGGAAAAGAAAAAGGTAAGCAGAATGATAAAAGGCCTTAATCCCAAACCATACAAGGATAGTATGAAGGAACAAGAGATATTCAACCTGGAGAAGAGAAGATATGGTGAAAAGCATTAAGTCTTGTTCTATTAGGATTATTCAACATTTGAAGTTATCTGAAAATGAAATAAGCTGCCTCCTTTACCAGTAGGTCTTTCAAAAGTTTAGATCAGAAGTATAAAGCATAAGGGCTCACTGGGTTGGCCTGCCTGAATCAGATATAATTGAGAAATATTTAACAAAATAAAAATACAATAAAAATATTTCTTGAGGAATTTGTGTGTGTGGAGATGGCTATGTCCCATTGTATATCTGAACTGAGAGTGACTTTTGTGTTCCTTCTGCTGGGTGGGGTTTGCAAAAATTCCTATTTTCTGCACTGCTGGAAATTCTAAAAAGTGATTTTCTAACGAGCAGAATGTCAATTACTTTTGGACCAGTTTCATTTTTGTGTATTCCTAATACCTAACACCAGTGGTGTACATAGTAGGTAGGTGCTTAGTAAATATTTATTGAATATCTATCTATCTATCTATCTATCTATCTATCTATCTATCTATCTATCTATCTATCTATCTCTATATATATCTGTCTTAGAAATAGCAAAAAAATAGGGGAATTATTCACATTATAAACTGATTCTTTTTTGTAGGTATTTCATATTTACAGGGTTTTGGATGAGACAGATTCAGAGGAAGATTGTTAGGTAATATTTACAGAACAGTTGGAGAGGTTTTCCTGAACCTGAAGAGGAACAAGTATCTGTTCCTATGCAAAGTGTATGAGTGATCCCATCAGACTTCCTCTTGGTTTCAGAAAATTTCTAAGTCTAAAGGCTATATACAACACCATTAAAATGGTAACTGATTATTGTAAAACTATTACCATTGCTGAAAAAACAATCCAAAGCACATGCCTTGTTAAATGAAGGTCAGAAGCATTGAAAGGAAGTATATTACTTCTGTGGTAGCTATATTTGCAAAATGATTCTGTTTATTTTGGATTATAAAAAACAACATAAAGAGTGTGACCATTATATGAATAAACATGGTATATATAAGGATTTATGATTTTTCTAGCTGATTTATTTTATTTTCACATTACCCTGAAATTGGCATAAAAATAAATAGGCAGAGAGGGTTCTTTGGTATCACTTACTCAGTCTAAAATTTTCAGTGAAATATTAGTGGACTGTTTTGCAGGTTAACTTCATGCCCTACTAGTTCTATTTTCCAAATGATAAAATGAACCCTGTCAAATTACAAAAGGGACCAATTCCTATTACAGGATTATAGTGCTAGAAGGGACATTGATAGGTCCCTCTTTTCAGAAAGACCTACCTTAAATCATTTCAAACAGATGAGTACTTTAAGAGACTTATTTTAACAAATCATTACCTGTCAGTATCACCATATACAACTCTTGCTCCCCATTTCTTCGTATCATTCACCAGTTTTATAGCTCGTTCCAAGGTTTCTCTAGCTTTGTGAATAATACTATCACCAAGCTGAAAGTACAAATATATTGGGATAATCTGTTAAAATATAAATATATTTAAAATAAGTTAAAATATAAGTGTATTTCAGATAAGTCATTGGTATTTTGAGTAAAAGCCAAATCTAAGTGCTTTAAAAAAGTTGAGACATGAAACCAAATAACTGTCCTCATTCAGCATAAATTAGATAAAAAAGAGAGAAAAGTACACATTATTGATGTCATCAATGAATAAAAATTTTATTTTACAAGCAACAAGGATATCCAACATTCATAAATTTTACTGCACTTGCTACCTATTGTTTCTAAAGTCTATTATATATGCATAGTCTTTCCTGTACCTCTGTGATATAACATCCATTTTCAGACAAGAAATCTTATCACTATTTCAATCTATCATTGTGCTAGCTACTATATAAAATGCCCTCTTTTGCTGCTGTTCAGTTGATTCAGTTATTTCCAATTCTTGGCAAAGATACTGGAGTGCTTGTCATTTCCTTCTCCAGTTCATTTTTATAGATGAGGAAACTGAGACAAACATGGTAAACTCACATGCCCAGGGTCTCACAGCTATTAATTGTTTGGGACCAGATTTGAACTCAGGAAGATTAATCTTTCTGAATTTAGGCCCTGTGCCACCTAGCTACCCCCCAAAATGTCCTCTAGGAACTCAGAATCTAAGACAAACAAAAAAGACGTTTCCTTTTTTAAAAGAAACAAACACTAAAATAAAATCACTAAACAAGTTTATAATTAGATAGTAAACAATTAATATCATGTACCTAATGGGTAAATAAAATTTAGGTTGAAGGACAAAGATAAATATAGTCTGAAAGTGAAAAACCAAACATCTGTTCTCAAATCTTTTTAAAACTACTACTTTGGAATGCAAATCGTCACCCAACAAAAGTCTAAGATTTAGCAAGCTGAAAAAAAAAATGGGAAAAAAAATCAGTTTTCAAAGACTATTTTAATTCAATTATAACCAATGGTCAGTTCAATCAATCAACAAATAATTAATGAATTTCTGGGTACAGAGTACTGAACTAAGTGCTCTGGGCAGATATACAAAAGAAACAAGACACACTCTCTGTTCTTAGTTTTGTTTTTTTTTTTAGGTTTTTGCTAGGCAAATGGGGTTAAGTGGCTTGCCCAAGGCCACACAGCTAGGTAATTATTAAATGTCTGAGACCAGATTTGAACCCAGGTACTCCTGACTCCAGGGGCCGGTGCTTTATCCACTGAACCACCTAGCCACCCCATACTCTCTGTTCTTGAAGTGATAACAATCTTTTGAGATGATGAAGCAAGCATAAGAATTGCTTACCATAAAGATAGCATATCAGCAAAGTACAAAAGAACAAATAAAACCCTCAACTAATTTTAATGCTTAGGAAACAGAGTGATTTTAAAAAAATCCTCACTTGTAAACAGAAACTCCTTTTTTGGTCCTTTGTTGATAAAAATCTAACTATAAATTACTAATCTGCCTTCATGAGTTATGAAGCATTTATGTAATGAAAATCTGAATTAGCAGTATGGACATATGGCTAGAGGAATGGCCTTAAAGTAAGGAAAACTTGAACTTATTTAAATCTTACTCCTGACAAATTAGCATGGACAGGCCACTTGACTTCTCAGTATCTCACTCATCACTTTCTGAGAATGTTATACATAAACTGATAATCTGCATAAGTGGAGCTATTCCAAATGAGAATTTCTCACACTTGACAGAATCATAGCTCTTCACCCCCTTTCGAAAAACAAACAAACAACACAAAATGCAAAGCATCTTGTAGTACAACAGGAGATGGAGTAGCTGCTATTACTACAATGCTGCTGATACAGAAGTCCTAAGAAATTGCCTAAAATCCAAATTGTACTGATAGCTCTTAGAAATATGTATATGTATACAGAAACACATTCTAACTATAATTTTATATAAAACAGTGTATGTGTAAAATGGAATAAGAAATTAATCTCTTTTGTTAAAGTTTTTGTATTAAGTCTTTGCAGTTTCATGCATATTTTGGTTGTGCAATACTCACTGCACACTTGGAAAAGTTTAATAAACATTTTTGTGTCCATGTGTATAAATTGGTCACAGGAACAATTAATGTCCTATGTGCTTAGTACATACAAAGACCTAGGGAAAGTCCAATGAATGAAAATCCATTAATAGTCCTAAAAAGAAAAGTCAGAAAAATTTACCTTTTTTTTTACTTTATTTTTTCCACTACTTTTAATGAAACCTAAGTTCATGGGATGACACCTAGCAATTAACACATACCAGTTATCTGAGGAATAATATTATCAAGTATAAATAAGCATGAAGACAATAGTAAAATAAAGTAGAGTCAATTAAAATTCTGTATCTGTGCTGATGAAACTTTTACATGCAGCCATATTGAACTAATGCTAAAATTCCACATTTGTAACATTCAGTATAAAGAGGAATTTAAAAATTTCATGGAAAATATAAGTGCCTTATATAATCTTTATCATTTAGGCATCACCAGTCTCTCAATTCCTCAGGCTCACAGTCCATATGTCCCCTTGACTCCATTCCAATCTCTGGCCAAAGTCTGTGGATTTCACGTTTGAAACATCTCTTGAATATCCCCCCCTTCTGACATGCCAAGCTTCTGGAGTGGGCCTTCATCACTTCTGCCTGGACCCTGGCAACAGCTGCTGGTGGGTCAGCCTGACTCAAGTCTCTCTCTCTCTCTCTCCACTCTAATTCATCCTTCATTCAGTCACTAAAATGAGTTTCCAAAGGGCAGGTTCAATCACATCACCCTCCTACTCAATCTACTCCAGAGGCTCCCTATCACCTCCAGGATTAAATCCTTTGGCCTTCAAAGTCTTTTCTAACCATCCTAGCTCCTGTCTTCCCTGTCTTCTTACACTTTAGTCTCTACCATGTACTTTTTCACTGATACTGGCCTCCTGGCTATCCATGAATGAGATACTTTATCCTTCAGATCTGGGCATTTTGGCTGTTTTCTAAGCTTGAAATGATCTCTCTCCTCGTCTTTGTCATTGATTCCACTGCCTTTCTTTATATCCCAACTAAATGCCTTTTTTCAAGCTTTCTTAAATTCTAGTGCCTTTCCCTCTCTTAATCACTTCCCACTTATCTTGGAGATAACTTGTCTGTTTTCTTATTGTCTCCTAATTAGATGATGAGTTCCTTGAGGGAAAAGGCTATCTTTTACTTCTTTTTGTATCACTAGCACTTAGCAAAGTGTCTGGTCACAGAGTGGGTACTTCATAAATGTTTACTCACTGACTAGTGTGGGGACAGCCTCTGTGAGCACACTTCATCAAGTGCCTGGTCACTCTAACAGCCACATAGCCTTAAGGGCTTTTGCTTCACTTGCTTAGGTGGAAAGGGAATATTGATCAAGTGTCTGGCACTGTGTGGAATGGCTAGTGAACCTATTTTCAAAAAAGTTTTCAAATAGAAAAATTCCTTACTCCTTATCCAGGCTTTATTTTGAAGGAAAATGGGGGTTAGTGGACTAGAGAGTGTAGGTATAAAGGCTACTTTGAGGAAAATTTGTTCTCTTCAATTCTAATCTTATCCATCTCTTGTATCATTGGATGAACTATCCTAATTGCTTTGCATTTAAAAAAAAATCTAAAATAAATAAATCCCCCTCTTTAACCTTATGTTTCACTTCTACTCTTGCTCTACTTTTCTGTTCTTATAGTATGTATCAAGTTCTAGGACTCCTTTGTCCCAAAGTGGGGGCCAGATAGGTGATGGGCTGGGATTCTTGACTTTCAGTCCCATGCTATGTTAGCCCATTTGCCCTTTGTATGGAATGAGACAAGTACGTGATCTATCAGATAAATATAAAAAAAAGAAAGCTTCATTAACTGATTTTAGTGCTAATGACTCAATGTCAATATACTTGTAACTTGAAACACCCCAACTGTTTCACTTATACATAAAAATCAGAGTTCATTCTCATAGCATAATCTGATCTAAAGAGTTAATGTTTATAAAACAGTGGATTGATCGGATTAAAGGTTAATAGATGAAATCAGCAATAAATAAGCATTATGCTTATGTAAGTACCTTTCTTCTAAGGGCTCAAGGCACAAGCTATTAAGTTTGACTAAATATAAAGTTTCGAACTTTATGCCTCTCTTCACACAGAATACTTGGAAGCATGAACTTTTCTTGTTATTCTCAATGACTTAATCTTATCTGTAATTATTTTTAATTGCCTTGCTATTTAGAATCAGATAAATATTCCCACAGGATAGTTCTATTAAGAGAAAAAAATTGTCAGAAAAAAGTGTAAAATTTAATTATATAGCACAATGAATATAACATGCAGGAACTTTTGAAAGCAATATATTCAAGGATGTACCTTCATTCAAACCAGAATCTCTCCAAACCAATTTGTATTTACATTCAAATCTAGGAAAGTTGTAGGACACCTGATTATGTTTGAAAATATTATTCACTAAGGAACCTTGGTGATTAAGCAGTTCAATTCTTAAGATAAAATGACTTGTGTAAAGGTTATAAGACTGGCTGAGTACTAGTACAACTAAAAATGTCCTGTTGTTTTTTTCACAAAGTGCAAAAGGGAATTTTCAAAAAGATCATGTTCCCTGGCATTCCGTGATAATTTCTACTATTATAGGTAAAGATAATGCTGAAAATGAGAAATAAGTGATAGGAGTTGGTTGTTTCTATAGAAGGCATTTTAATATCAGAAGTATCTCACAAAAGAATATAATTATACAAATTTAGCATACTGAAAAAAATGTACAAAGAAATACAAGATTTATATTATTAGTGTTGGAACCTATGCTACATATGCATCCTGGCACAATGTTAGTACTTAATGAGCAATAACTTTAATGATTATGACAGGGCTTCACATTAAAAAATGATACTGTACCTTAGAAATATACTAATCGAAAACACAATAATGAGGCTTTGATGACAAGTAAATTAAGGAGAATATTAATTTTCCTGTTCCAGTTCTAACAATCATTAAGTCTGAGATGTGGGAAAAGTTGCTTTATTATATTCTACAATAATAGAACATATCTTCCACACTGTTCTTTTTCTTTTCTTTTAGGTTTTTTGGCAAGGCAATGGGATTAAATGGCTTGTCCAAGGCCACGCAGCTAGGTAATTATTAAGTGTTTGAGGCTGGATTTGAACTCAGGGACTCCTGACTCCATGGTGCTCTATATACTGTGCCACCTAGTCGCCCCCTCTTCCACACTTTTCAACAGAATTATTTTCTTAAAAACGCTTTCACATGTAAATCAAACTTTAAAATATAATTCTTCACATTATTTTAAGTCACACAAAGAAAACCTTTGACATTTTACCCTAAAATTTAAATTAGATTGATTTCAGAAGTTGAGAATTACTATCTTGTACAATATTTTAAATGCCATTTTCATATTGTTTTATAATAGGAATATTAAATATAGTAACAAAGAATGAAACAGAATCCTATTTGAGGATGTCATGTAAGATCATAAATTGTAATTCCATAGTTTGTAAGGATTTAGGGTTGTAGACATTTAGAACATGTACAGTAATTAAATTTTAAATCCTTTTGTAAATTTCTTTGAGATCTTAATAGAATTATTTATATAAAGTGTTCTTTGAACTAGCTACTTGATGTAGTTTACAATTTATATCTGCAAAAAGTTCATCTCTTCAAAAAGTTTACATATGGTGAGATGACATGCTAATGATGCTTGGATTTTAAAGATATGTGTCAACATAAAGTGTTAAAAAGTATTTATAGCCACTAGAAATATGCCAAGTCTGAGTATGATTCAGGAAAAAGATCAGAGTGGTAACTTTGTTGATTCTGCCACCTTGTGGCACCTGCCAGCCTGGCTCCTTGTGGGTAAACTTACTCATAGTGGTCCCAAATACACTGAAAAAAGAGGGAAAGAAGGAAGAAAAACAAGAAACTGGAAGTAGTCTAAGGTGCATTTCTGCTTCCAAAGTATGTGCATCTTTTCTTCCTCCTCCAGGGAAGAGGAACAGAAATCATGTAAACTGATAGATGCAACTGTTTCAGCCACAAAGGCTCATTTACAGATTGTTTCTTTTGAAAAGGCATCTCCATTTCTCCCTCACTTACCTCAACACATGGCATTCTCCCAGAATAGTTAGCAGATGTATAACCAAAGGTGACATTTGCTATGAGCTTGAGTCCAAGCTGTCTGGCGTTGAGCATTCGGGAAAGAGCTCTGTCCTGCTTGTACGCTTTCATCGATTGCTTCACCATGAACCTAGTCTTTAAAATTTCTTCCAGCATTCTTGGCAGTACCCCTTTCCTGACTGAAGGCTATCATAAAAGAAAAAAAATTAAATACCTTACATTACACTGGCTTAAACAATTAAATAGAGAACATAAAGTATAACAAATAGCTAATGCTCTTGAATAGGTCATATGTAGCCACAGTACAGTGGCAGCAGGACCAGTAGTGTTCAATATAAAATAATTACATTATACTTCTTTTTGAAGAGGACTTTGTCCTTAAAGGAATCTACAAGCATACATAAAATGTACTTAATAATATTATAAACAATGAAGCAGCCTCCAAGGGGGTGGAAGGTGGCTTCAAGTGGGCAATAGTTTATATATATATTTTAACAAGGGCAAGGGGTAGTTTTATTCAAAAATTCTGGGAAAACCCCCATTCTTTCATAAAGCAACATGGGAACTATACCACTTGTGCCAAACCTCAGTTTTAAGTTCTCATTCTAATGATCCCACACAGTGATCTGCATGGAACGCCATTTATCTACCTTGGAAGAATGAAGAGCTGGGTTGACTCTGCTGACATTCAAACCTGCAGTTCCAGGGACTCTAGGTATTTCAAATCTGATGCTTAGATCACTAAGCCATCCCCTCCGGCCTATATTTATTAGCAATCTGGAAGAGGGGATGAATAGTGAGGTGACAAAATTTGCTGATGCCAAAAAATCATTTGAATTAATCAAGACTAGGGAGAATTTATGAAAACTCCAAAAGGAATGAAAAACACAAAACAATATTAATGGTGAAGATGAGATTTAAGAGATACGTGCAAAGTAATGCATGTTAGTTTTAACCATTCAAACTAAAGGCACAGGAAGATGGTTCCAGAATTACAAAATTGTTCATTTTTCACTTTTAAATAAAAAAAGTCTACATTGGGTAAAATAACAGGTTCAAGTTTTCAAAAATACTGTTAGAAAAGAGGCAATACGTGAGATTCTTAGAAAGGCTACATAAAACAAAACTCTAGGAGAGATTTTTAAAGGAATCCACTTCTTGCTTATAAGTAGATCACATTTAAACCAATTCAGGCAATTCTCTCCTTGATAGTCCATAGCAGGGCTGTCCAACCTTATTTTTAAAACTTTTCATTGAAACAATAGACAATATATTTTGATTTGCCATTTTAGTGAGAGCTCTGTTTTGTTTACTAAAGCATTTAGTAAACCCACGGGGGACTGCATAAAATCCCACTGTGGGCCTTGGGCCACATTTTGGACAGCCCTGGTCTACAGGAAAGAATACACCATGTTTTTTTTTTTTTTGGTATATACTACAAGTTAACATACTTTATTAGTTTTACTGTAAAAAATGTCAGTAAGGGATTTCTTACTACCTAAGAATTCCTGATGCTTAACCTAAATCACTAAGTTTAGGATGCTCTCACTTCATTGTTTCACTGAATGAAGCTCCCTTCTGGGCCTGGCTCACCTATAATAAGCTCACATGGTCTTGGAAGCTGAGGCCAAACCAGCTTCTAAGGCCTCTTTGAGGTCTCACATTCCTCAATTATACCTGTGCATTGCACCAATTAGGCACCTGATGTTTTTTTAATTGTACTGAATTGGAGGGAGGTAGGCCAGATTAGTTTTATTTTTTTTTTGCAAGGCAATGGGGTTGAGTGGCTTGCCCAAGGTCACGCAGCTAAGTATGTATTAAGTGTCTGAAGTTACATTTGAACTCAGGACTGGGGCTCTATCTTCTACACCACCTAGATGCTCCAGGTCAGATTATTTCAAAGGTTCTAACCCAGTTTTAAAACCAACAACCTTATGACTCAATAAATAGGGAACAAGTGGAATTAAGTAAAGTAGAATAAATTTTAGGGGTAGTGGTCTCAAGTCTCTTAATCATTTGCTTTGCTGTTATCTGAAGGGCCACACAAAGGAGATTCAGGATTTTATGAATAAACTGCATTTCTCAATTCTATCTCACTCTATTTACTCTATCTCTAATTCTGCATTTCTTTATGAGTAAAGATTTCTATTCCAAGAGTGATTTGTATTTTAAATCTATAACAAATAAACTAAATAATTCCAAGATAATTTTTAATTTAAATTATCAGAGTAAAGAAGTGGTAGAGTAGACATTAAATAATCTTATGTGCACCTTTTATAATTCATCAAGTACCCCTCTGTATGTATATAAATATAATGGATTCCAGTAAAGGGAAATAAAACATAAATTTAGAGTTGAATCCACAAATTATTACTTTCATCGGAAGAAACAAATTTATCTTTCAAAAAATCTATTATTTACACATGCAGAATTTAGTGTTACAGTATAGAAAAAAAAGAGCCTTTTTTTAGGTGGCCATTTTAAAGTTACTGCCCTGTTTAGGGGAGTCTTAGATCTCTGACTTGTCTTGGTCCTTTGCTGAGACACAACTCTCAGGTCAAATCTATTGTTTGTTTTTTCATATAAATTCAGCAATATCTGTACATTAGCTGTACATCAATTTAGTTTTGGAAAAGATTTATTATTTACATGCCAAAATTACCTTGACGAAAGCTACTCCATTTGGTGACACTGTGATATCATGCCTAATCTGGTAAAGTAAATCTGGAGGCACTCTTAGAGATGTACAGCCAAATTTAAATTCATCAAACCTGGAAAAAAATCAAAACATAAAACAAGTGGACTCATATCACAATTATAATTGAGAATTTAAAGGTTCTATTATTAATCCTACTGGAAATATTTTTCAACCATCTTGAAATACTAATGCATTTTAACAATTAGTGTATATATCAAAAGCCCTCTAATAACAAGTGTTTCAAATATCTAAAACTTTATTAATTGAAACATTTCTCATGATGCACATGTAGGAATAATGGGCAAAATCTACACTGAAGTTCATTTATTTGAAATGTTCAAATTCAACTCAATATAAGATTGTGTTTTCTTCATAAATCATTATTTTTAAAACTTATTTTATATAGAGAATATGAAATACACACTGTACCTTTCCATATTAAATACAAAAAAATTATATACAACTTCTTAAATACCTTATTCTAGAGGTTTCAAATAAGCTAAAAAAACCATTACTACTCCCACAGATGCTTCTTTTAAGGGATAAAGACAATTATATACAAAACAATAACTAAAATTCATAACTGTATAGAAAGAGATAATACTGCTTGATAAAGAAAATATTGATGGATATTCTGAATTGTACAATTTGTTCAGATTACATATTTTATTTTAGATGAATTAAAAGAACTAACCTATTGTAGATATATTTTTCTAAATCTTAGAAAATGGCTGATTAAAATAAAATCTAAGATTACAACATCAAAGTTCTCAAAGTTTTCTATTATAGTTTGATTTAGTCTTACAAAGGAAATAAATGCTAATTATCAAAAACACCGTCTATCCATGGTGATAGCTTCCTTCAGCTTCCTGAGAGATAGCAGTCCTGGTAGCCAAAGTGACCATGAAGTAGTGATGTCAAATGTTGGACATTTTTATTTTAGTCCAAGCTGTGACTACATGAGTTGGGAATTTCCTCTACACATGCAGAATGATTAGTCATTAGTCTTTGAAAGATTAAGTGATTTGTTCTTAGTAATAAGAGTAATATGTGTCAAAGGTAAGATTTGAACTGAAATCTTCAGGTGAGAATATAGATAAAACAAATGGATTAGACTTTTTATAATCTGCTAATTTTATACATAAACAACAGTCATAGCTTCAAATATGAGAAATGCTCAGTGGAAGTCTATCAAATTTTAGATACACAGATTACATTTTAAGCTCGGGAAACTTACTTTCCTAAATTTTCCACATGTCCAAGACAGGTGGAAAAACAGTAGTTATATGCAATTACAATGGAAGGATATAAGGACTGGAAATCCAATACAAGAACGGAGTTGCTGTAGAAACGAGATTCAGGCTCCATTATTAGGGGAACACATTGTGGAGCTCTCATTTGAACTCTCTGCTGAACACTGGGAGTCACAGGGATATAGTTCATTGGTTTAGCAATACGCAGCATCATTGATTCCACACGATACTGTAGGAGGAAAAAGGCAATGAAACACATTTTATCACATTCTATTTTTCAAGTAAACACTACTTGCTAAATACCTACTGTGTAAATTAGTCAATCAATACATAATTATAAAATATAGACTTTGTGACATAACTCTTAACAGGGGTCACAAGTACAAAGAATGAAATAATTCCTATTCACAAGAAACTTGCAACTGAAAGGAGACAATAAGTACATATAAAAATACACAAAGCATAAATAAAAAAATGGAAAATACAAACATATGTAAAATAATTAAAAATAAGAGAGTGTGGAAGGGAGGACACCAAAAGTTGAGGATTTAGGAAAGGTTTGATGTGAAAGGTGTCTTAAGAAGACAGACACTTGGTGATGGAAGTAAGGAGGGAGTGCCTTACAGATACAGGTACAATGTTGTGAGGGAGGAATGAAAGAATGCAAGTTTGGCTGAATTGCAGAGTGAAGCAGTAATGTTCAGTAAGACAAAATTTGGGCATTAGATAGTAAAGGACTTTAAAAGCTAAACAGAAGAGCTGCTTCCTAGAGGCAACAGGAATATTTCAGATTAGACTGAGATTACAAGATTTTTTTTTAATGTGAATACCTTGATATTCACAAATTTGTCAACTTAAATTGTTTAGAGAGGGAGATTTTCAAAGCCCATCAATGCAAATTTACAAACTGAAAAAGCATGAGATCAGTTTGTAAGAATATTTCAAGAACCGCTGATTTTTTCCACAGGGTAGTATTTAATCTGACTGAAGTTGTGCTATCAATAGGCAGATGTAGAAAATGTTTTGATAATTTTCGATATTCAATATAGAGCTGGTTAGGGAACTATTACAGTAATCTTTGAGAAATCAAGGAAAATAAAGAGACGTTCCAGAAGCCTAGAGATGGCCAAATGTTCTCTTGTTTTTCAAAGAAGGTGAAAAATAGTTGATTTTTAAGATACCATGAGTTGGTAAAATTAGTGCTGATAACCAGTAGAATTATATTAAACAGATGGCTTAATAATGGAAAATAAAGAATTGATCATTTGAAGTTAATATGAATGTTAAAGAAATGAAAGAAAAGGGAAAAAGATCCATGTGGACAAAATTATTTATAGTAGTTTATGGAAGCAAAGAACTGAAAATTGAGGGGATGTCCATCATTTGGAGAATGGTTGGATAAGTTTTGATGTGATGGAACATTGTGTAATAAGAAATGATAAGTAGGATGGTTTCAGAAAAACCTGGTAAGACTTATATGAACTCATGCTACTTGAAGTGAGCTGAACAAGAACACTGTATACAGTAATAGTAAGATTATATCCATTGTGAAAGACTTAACTACTCTGATTAAGGCAATGATCCAAGATAATTCCAAAGTATGCATGATGAAAAATGCTATCCACCTCTAGAGAGACGACTGATGAACTCTAAATGTAGATTAAAGCATGCTTTTTTTTAAACTTTATTTTTCCTTGGGTTTTTTGTTCTGTTTCTTTTGTAACATGGCTAATATGGAAATAATTTGCATGACTTCATATATATATATATATATAATTGATATAAAATCATTTGCCTTCTCAAGGATGGGGGTAGGGATAGAGATAGAGAATTTGGAACTCAAAATTTAAAATGAATGTTAAAATTTTTTTAAAACGTAATTGAGAAATAATGAAATAATATACATATATAAATATGTATTTTGAAAAAAGAAAGCAATATATTTAGAAAATGTTCATATGTTTCATTTGACCACAAATAGCAAGCCAAAAATATGATAAAATTGCTAAAAAATCTAAGGCTACCTTAGGCTATGGTAATACAAACAAAACGTCCAGATTAGAGGAGATCTAGAAAGCCTCCAGGAAAAAATTGTGTGCTATAATGGAAAGGGTAATGGCTTTGCAGTCAAATGACCTGAATTCAAATTCACTTCTGCTATTTACTACCTATGTGACTTACTACCTATGTAAACTCTAGGCTCCAGTTTCCTCATCTGCAAAATGAAGGGGTTAGTAGATGATCTCTAGCTCTCTATCAATGATAAAGGTGCACAGGATGGTGAGAACAACTGAAGAAAATAAGAGATGTTTTATTTGGACAGAAGATTTAGGCAAGCCATTACGAACAGTATTGAAATAGGTGAAGTGTTATATTTTGGAAGAGGGAATAGGTTCAGTTTTTCATTTGAATAAAATATTTTTATACCAGAAATGTATAAATAGAAAAGAACTACTCTTCCTCCTTCCCTTCCTCCTGCCAGGTATTGAGGGGGATGTGGACAAGAGTTATACTTAATGAGAGTGTGAATGCTTTGCAATCTAACCCAACTCCTGCCCAGTTGAAAGAAAAAAACAAACCAACAAACCCATATATGAGATTTGCCTCGGTCAGGCAAAACAAATTCCTACAGTGGCCATATCTGAAAATGTGTCTCAGTCTATACCTCTCTATCAAGAGGTGGATAGTGTGTTTCATCACTAATCCTATGGAGAATTCCAATTCTATCTACCCTCCTTTCTCTTATTAGGTCTATTAGTTAAAGTATGGGATAAACTGAAACTGGGAATGTCAAGAAGTAAAAAAGCAGCCTTTCTTTGCTGTTGCCATATGGGCTCTGAGAGGTCAGAGCATCTTCAGATACATTGACTTCCACTTCTCCAGAACCACAAAAGTTGTGGCACATAACAAGAGGTCTCATCACAAGTAAAGAGATGCTGTGTATACTCTAATGGCTCAGAGGGTGAGGAAGTGGTATAGATCTGGAATCTGTCAGGTAGAGCCCTGGAAGGCTACCTTGTGGTATTAGAGAGGCATAGAGATTAGGAACTGGAAGGTTTAAAAATCAACTGGGAAACTGTGTTCTTGGCAACTGCATGGCAAATAGAGGGAGAAGACATGAAAGCAGTGTCAGATTTTCATATTTTTGGGCTCAAAGATCACTGCAGATGGTGACCGCAGACATGAAATTAAAAGCTGCTCCTTGGAAGGCAAGTTATGGGAAATTTGTACAGTATACTAAAAATAATGAGTTTTTTAAGGAGTTACAAGAATCTAATGCTGGAGAGGTGACTCTTGGTTATAATGTGAACTCCTTTGCCTTCCAAAATATTAAATTTTCAAGCCATCTAGGACATTTCACTTTAGAATCTCTTTCAGGAGATGAATTATAAATTCTTTCAATTTCTATTTTAAGGTCTGGCTCAAAACTATCAGGGAAGTTTTCCTGTTTAATTATGTGAGAGATGATGTCTATGCTCTTTTTTTTTTAAAATCATGGTTTCAGGGAGTCCAATAATTTTAGGTTTTAGTTTTTACAAGGCAGTGGGGTTAAGTGACTTGCCCAAGGTCATACGGGCAGGCAATTATTATGTGTCTGAGACTGGATTTAAAATCAGGTCCTCCTGACTCCAGGGCTGGTACTCTATCCACTGTGCCACCTAGCTGCCCCGATTCCAATAATTTTAAAGTGAGTTCTTCTGAATCTATTTTCCAGGTCAATTGTTTTTCTGATAAGATATATCACTTTTTTTCTGCTACTTTTTCATTCTTTTGATTTAAAAATTTTTTTTTAAAGGTGTTTTGAATTTATTCTTAAAAATGGACAGGACTCCATTTAAATATGTGTGTGTGTGTGTGTGTGTGTGTGTGTGTGTGTGTGTGTATGAACTGTCACTAAGCCTGAACTACAACTTTTAATTGGTTCTTGATGTTTCATGAAGTCATTGACTTCTACTTACCCAATTCTAATTTTTAAGCAATTATTTCCTTCAGTGAGTTTTTGCATTTTCTTTTCTATTTGGCCAATTCTATGTTTTAAGGCATTCTCAGTGAATTTTTATGTCTTTTCCATTTTGACTATTTCTGCTTTTTCCCTCATTGAATCCTCACTGGATTTCTGAACCTTTTTTTTTTTTTTACCCATATGAGCTAATCTGTTTTTAAAGATGTTATTTTTTTCAGTACTTTTTTGTGTCTTCTTTGCTGTTGACTCTTTTTTCCTGATTTTCTTCTGTCACTCTCATTTTTCTTCCCAATCGTTCCTTTACCTTTCTTACTTGATTTTAAAAATCCTTTTTGAGTCCCTTAATGACCTGAGAAAAAAATCATATTTTTCTTTGATGCTCTGGGTATAGTAGCTTTGACTTTGTTGTCTTCTGGTTGTATATTTTGATCTTTCTTGTCACCATAGTAAAAAATTTTTCTATTATTTGCTCACTTTTTTCAGTCTATTTCTGGACTTTTAACTCTGCTAAAATGGAGCTGTTTCTGGAATGGGGGGGGGCACTGCTCCAAACTTTAGGGTTTTTTGTGCAGCTGTTTTCAGAGACAATTCTAAGAACCTATAAGTTTTTGGTTCTTCCAAGGTTTTGGATAGGTGTGATTACCACTCTCCTGACCTGTTGTCTGAGAGCAATCATAGACCTCCTATGTTCCTCCTTGCCTTGAAATTGCCATCTAGGACTGTGACCTGATACAAGGATGGGCAAAGCAACCAGTGCCAATGAAGATAACTGTAATTTCCTGCCTTCCTCCATACCACCTGTGGGTTGAGGACTCTGGGACAGCTATTAACCACTGCTGATTCTGTCATTCTCAAGACCTGCTGGTGTGAACTGTACTCCACTCTCACCTCAGAGCAACAAAACTTTTCTGCTGACTTAATTGTCTTGAGCTGAAAAATTTATACTTGTGTGGGTTCTGCTGCTCCAAATTTCACCTTGAGGCATTATTTAAAAGTATTTGGGGGGAATTTGCTGTTTGAATTTTTAAAAAGGATATTTGTGTTATGTCAAAATTTTATATTTTATGAATAAGTGAAAAAAAGTAAGTTCATAATGTTGGGATTTTCTGATCACTTTTGACTCTGGTACCTCTCGACCCCAAGTTGTTCAGTCATATGTGATGATGAGGGTACTCATAATCCCTATTCACATGAATAATCAGCTGTGACAACTTCAAAAATTGCCCTCAGTATCTGGGATGGACATAAAATTGCAAATATGGTTTAAAAGAAAATTAATCTAGATGATAATTTTCTAGAATAAACCTTCCTTTACAAGATAATAAACAAATTATCTAAATTAAATGTCTTAAGACCTGAGCACGTGTGTAACACAAAAACATTTAAAAATGCTTATTAATTTGAATTATTAAATGAAATGCTTGTTGACTTTTTAAAAAAGAGTAAATAAAAACTTAATAGATTATACATATCTAAAAAGTTTAGAGACATTTTTCATCTTACCTGTGACCCCCTGGTCAAAACATGTAAGAACTGAATTCCAAAAAGCCTGGCCATTTCACTGGTTTTCCCAATCAGATCAAGCTGTTCTAACATTTGGAGATTTCCACGGACCCGGCTAACATAATGATCAACCATTTTCCATCTGTTGAAAAAAACAATGTTATAAACATTAGTGACTCAGGAATAATTTGGTCACTCGAAAATCAAGTGATATTAGCATTTGATGAAAAAGTATATTTGTAAAGCTACAGTTTGTGTCAATTATTTGGGACAAGTAATGTTTTAGATACGATTATTTTGTGACAGCAATACTGTGATAGCAGCGGTTACTGATTGGTTTACTCAGAATATCTTACCTTTACCAGAAGAAACTAGATTGAGATAACTTCCTCAACTTTAGTTAGTCATATGTCAGTTGAACACTAAGCTTCATGCCATAAAAATGTGTTTCATTGCTTTCTGTTGTGCTTTTAATTCTACAGTTTTTAAAAACAGCAATTACTTCAAATTGCCTTGTAAAATTTTTTTTAAAGCTTTTAGAACGCATTTCAATGTATTAGAGATATTGCAGAGGCTGTTGGCCTGGGAAAGTCAAGTGATTCAAGGATTATTCAAGTTCACAATGAAACAAGATCAATCAAACTAAACTGCAAAGGAAAGTACAGTTGAAAACTTCAAAAAATGTCAAGAACTGTAAAACAGCCCAATCTTCAAAAATTCAGATTTAAATGGAACTGGACTCTTAAAGGGACAGTTCCTAATTCCTCCTCTTCAATGGTATACAGACACTCAAAAAGAAATGCTCATTATGGGTCACATATAAAATTAGAAAATTATTTATTATTTATACTGTATTATATTTTTATTTATTTTGTTAAACATTTCCCATTAACATTTTAATCTTCTTCAAGGACTTGGGACAGCAACATGACCATGACCTTATACCATGCAGGTCACCGAAGATTTAAGAAATTTATCCAAGAGATCTAGATAAATAGCTTTAAATTCCCTAAGAATTCATTTGATTTAAACCCTATTGAAAATTTTTCAATCAAGGCTAGACTTGGAAAAAATGGATCATACGTCAAAGGCATGGCAAATGTCCATTATGATAAAGATGTGGTTTCATGATGAGGATTTAACGACAATGTTAAAATCTTGTGAACTCAGTGTCAAAGTGGGTATTATCATGTGACCACAACTGGACATACTACATATTAAAGGGTTTTTTTTAAATGTAAGTAAAAAGTTTACTGCATAAGTCAATGTTTAATGATTTTGCTTTGTCCTCGTTAAGTTGAACACTATTGTAGCCTATTTATTAGTGACTATGAAGCTCATTTTGGATTTTTTCCAAATGTCCTGAGGTTTGCCACAATCAGCATGTCATCTATTAAGAGGAATTTCTTTCATTTCTTTAAGAAAAATTTTATTTATTTTGAGTTTTACAATTTCCCCCCATCTTGCTTCCCTCCCCCCACCCCCCACAGAAGGCAATTTGTTGGTCTTTACATTGTTTCAATGGTATGCATTGATCTAGTTGAATGTGGTGAGAAACAATATCCTTAAGGAAGAAACATAAAGTATGAGATATAGCAAAATTATATAATAAGATAACATTTTTATAAAGAATTTCTAACAGTAATAACATATTTATATAGCATTTATCAGCATAGTGTTAAAAGGTTTTACAATTATCTCATTTGATAATCACAATAATTTTTAAATTATCTTTTCTGAATCTGTTTTCCAGATCAATTGTTTTTCAATAAGATGTTTCACATTTTCTTCTAATTTTTCATTCTTTTGGTTTTGAAGTATTTTGTCCTGACTTCTCATAAAGTCAGCAGCTTCCCTCAGTTCCATCATGCATCTGAAGGATCTGTTTTCCTCAGAGAGCTTTCTTATCTCTTTTTCCATTTGGCCAATTCTGATTTTTAAAGCATCCTTCTCCTCAATAACTTTCTGAACTGTTTTATCCATTTTGACCAATATTGGTTTTTTAACATGTTATTTTCTTCAGCATTTTTCTGGATCTCCTTGAGTAAGCTGCTGACTTCATTTTCATGTTTTTCCTGCATCTCTCTCATTTCTTTTCCCAATTTTTCTTCTATCTCCCTTACTTGATTTTCGAAATCTTTTTTGAGCTCTGTCATAGCTTGAGACCAATTTGTTTTTCTTGTAGTCTTTAGATGTAGGAGCTTGTACTTCCTCATCTTCAGATTGAGTATTTTGATCCTTCTTGGGATCATAGACAAAGTATTTCTCAATGGTGTTCCTCTTTTTTCTCTGTTTACTCATTTCCCCAGCCTATGCCTAGTTTTGGGGTGCTTCCTGAGCTTTTGAGTATTATTGGGACACCCCACAAAGGATCTCCGTGTGAGAAGCTCTGTCTTCCCTCTTGGTCTGTGAACAACCACAAGCGCACCCCTCTGTCATGGGGCTGAGGTGGGGGGGCCCCCTGCTGTTCTATGGGGGACCCTAGACTGCGATCAGGATCTGAATATGGTCAGAGCCCCACAGTCCTGTTACAGGTACAGAGGACAGACCTCAGAAATCTCTCCGCTCCCCTAGCTAGGCTGAGTCCTCATTTGATAATCACAACAACCCTTGGAGGCAGGTGCTATTACCACCCCCATTTCACAGAAGAGGAAACCGAGGCAAAAAACTTGAGTCATTTGTCCAAGATCACAAGGTATTTGAATCATATTTGAACTCAGATCTTCCTGACTGCTGGCTCTACCCACTGTGCCAACTAGCTGCCCCCACTGTGCCACCTAGCTGTCCTAAAAAACAATAAAAAAATCACCATTTATAGAGAATAACTTTCTGACATACATTTTGCTCCAGGATAGAATCTTCTCAGAAATGGTGAGCAGTTACTGATATTTTCATTTGCTTGCTTTATTGCAATTTTCCCCATACCTCTGGAATGTAATACCTCTGATAACCTGAGAATCAATCCCTTAATGCTCATCAAGTATTCAGGAGTAGTACTCAGGTGTACACAAGAATATTTCTCTGAGTATACTTAGTCTAGTACAGTGGTTTTCCTCATCTTTATTTTCCTCAGTGTCATTTCTGCTTCTCCTTAAGTATTTCTTGGATTGTGACATTAGAATCCCAAAGAGGTGACTCAAGTGTTCTTCCTAATATAAAGTGTTTTTTAAGAAAATCTTTGTATGTCTTTTTCCATTTTTTTTAGTTCCGTTTCATCTTTAAATGTCCTTGGGATGCTGGTTTTCTTTTACTTTTTTGTATTTTTTTCTTTTTGTAAGACAATGGGGTTAAGTGACTTAACCAAGGTCACACAGCTAGGTAATTATTAAGTGTCTGAGGTCAAATTTGAACTCAGGTCCTCTTGACTTCAGGGCTGGTACTCTATCCACAGTGCC
Source organism: Macrotis lagotis (assembly GCF_037893015.1). NCBI lineage: Eukaryota > Metazoa > Chordata > Mammalia > Peramelemorphia > Peramelidae > Macrotis > Macrotis lagotis. The sequence goes on from NC_133662.1 coordinate 113,008,763, forward strand.
ACCCTAGCTGCCCAGGGTGCTGGTTTTCTTAGTAAGATTTCTTTACACTAAAATTGTCCCCTCCCTTGCTTCTTGCTACCTTCTGAGGTGATATTGCTCAGTCTTTCACTATAGGATTTTATAAGAAAGTTTACATTATAAACTGGTGTTATCCTTAATTGCAAGATCTTCTTATTTGATGAGTGCTTATGGACCAAGGTAGTTTTTAGATTCTTTTGGTATCTTCATTATGGCATTTATTTTATTTTGAAAACTATTTCATGAAACTATTGTAATCAGTATATTTAACCTTTTTCCAACCATTTCCCTTTTATGTTAATAATTCCTTTATGTAGTTCAATTTGGAGATATTCTAACTGTATCCCTTTCTCATGTTTTTTTTGTAACTTTGTCTTAATTTTTATCTTTCTTCTAACAAGTCATTAGAAGTACTACATAGTGGCTCATAGAGTAATGACTTCCACATTAGTAATGAAACTTTTACTGTCTGTTAATTCTCAATTTTTGTGATATTATTCTATGTTTGCCTGTCTAGCACTTTATAATTCTTTTCCTTAAGAAAACATTCCACATATGTATACATGAGATTTGGCCTATCTTATTCATAACTCCTCAACTGGATTTCCCAATCTATCTTTGCCAATATTGCCTATTCTCATTTTTGCTAAAAGTCACTGATTAGGGGTGGCTAGGTGGCGCAGTGGATAGAGCACTGACCTTGGAGTCAGGAGTACTTGAGTTCAAATCCAGCCTCAGACACTTTATAATTACCTAGCTGTGTGGCTTTGGGCAAGTCACTTAACCCCATTGCCTTGCAAAAACTAAAAAAAAGAAAAAACATCACTGATTATCAAAGAATGGGATGAGTTAAATTAGAGGGTCTTATCACAATCTTGGAAGATTTCTTCTCTCTCTCTCTCTCTCTCTCTCTCTCTCTCTCTCTCTCTCACACTCATGGTACAATTATTTCCATGGCGATCATTTTGCAACTAGTTGCCAAGAACAATAACCAAATATTTTCCATGAAATGATTTTTCTTGTTGCCTTTGGATACACAATAAAACTAGCTCTGCAAGTTCTTTTATTTATTTCTCCAAGGAATATCTATGTTGTCAGTCATCTTTCTATATGGCTATCTTTTGATACTGTTTGTAGTAAAAGAGTTAAGACAGAATTCCTCCAGTAGCAGATCCACTAAATGCACTGGTCACAGAATAAACCACTCATTTAATTAAAAACCAATGAGTCGGGGTGGCTAGGTGGAGCAGTGGATAAAGCACTGGCCCTGGAGTCAGGCGTACCTGGGTTCAAATCTGGTCTTAGACACTTAATAATTACCTAGCTGTGTGGCCTTGGGCAAGCCACTTAACCCCATTTGCCTTGCCAAAAAAAAAAAAAAAACCCCAAAAACCCCAATGAGTCATCCTATCAGTGATGAGCCTCTCTCTATATATAGCATTTAGAAAGCTATCTGACTGGGATTATGCTCAAAAGTCTTTCCAAGAATATGCTAAAACTTGCATTCAAGTGGCATAAACTTTGAGAATATAGGATCATCTTCATACTATAATGAGGCATTAGGGTATAAGAAGTGTGATATTTAAAAATGAAAACTATACCTAATCTTTGAGATATTAATTATATGCTTTATGAAGGTTACATGATCTGTAAGAATTTATTTTTTAGACACATAATTGGTTAAATTGAGTCTGTCATAAAGGAATTTGTTCAAAGCAAATTATATATCTTTTCATGAACATGGCGTGTTTATGTGACAAGTTAAAACAAAATGAATTTGATGACAAATTAGTCAAACATTTGAAAGGAGAGAACTTGTTTATGGTTATATGTGAAGACTACAGTTTAGAACTATTTACTGTTAGCTTAGAAAAATTTAAAAATTTTCTTTTAGTCAATAATTTTTCTACCTTGTGAACAAAGGTACCAGAAAAAGAATGAAAAAAATTATGATAAAAAATAGCAAGAGACTAATCTGAGTAAAGAGAATATAACTCATAAGATTGAATGTGTTACAAATGATTAATTTTTTCATATCAAATCCCTTCATTCAGCAAGATTCATTCATCTCTTCAGTTTCTAATAAAGTTTCAGTTGTACTTAAACTGATGTCACTTGATAGGAGTGTTTTTCCCCTTTCGCCTAATTGAGTAATAAAAACAAATTAAATAAATTCTAGGATCTTTCATGAATAAGTCAGTTTATGTATTTCTGCACAAATGTATGTTTGTAAGAGAATGTTTTCCTGTGAGCTGTTGGCTACTAACAGAAGAGCAAAAAAAAAAAAATCAGATCTAATAAGATTTATCTTTGTTCATGCCAATTTTATTAAAATACTGAATTATTATTTTTTTAGGTTTTTGTAAGGCAAACGGGGTTAAGTGGCTTGCCCAAGGCCACACAGCTAGAAAATACTGAATTACTGATACCACTTTTAAAATAAAACCTGATCATATAGTAACAGAAAATTATAAAGAATGAAATACATCATTTAAAAATATAATAGGTTAAAAAGAATCAACATTAACTGTTAGGAACTGTTGTGTGTGGGAGTGCTGTGAACCTTCATCACCTGGTGTCTTTGAGCACCACAGCCTTGTTTTACTAAATGCCACAGGAGCGAGAGTGGATTAGGGAATGGAGAGGATATTTAAACACTTGTATTTGGTTCAATAAATGGAGACCTTGGAGACCTTGGTGTATAAAGGGAGAACTTGTCTCTTCTTCCATCTCCTCAACGCTCGCCTGGGGAAAGGTTAAGGGAGTCCAGAAAGGGACTCAACAATTAACATTTTCAGCAAATGTTCATTTTTTTGACTCCCAAATGAAGCAAACTTAGGTGTTCTTAATGGTTTTAAGGAGTTAACATTCAGCACTCATAGATATTTAAGCCCATTACATGTCTGTAAGAGCTCTATTAAAAGGAAAAAAATGTAAAGCCTGAAAAGAACATTAATTATAGGCTGCAATTAAATTTTTTGTAAGTTAGCTTTTGGGGGGAAAAAATGTCACTGAAGTTCATGTTGCTACTAAGTAGTGAATGAGGATAAAATACTCTTGTATCACTGCTATTTGATTATATTAATTTAACTGCAGTCTTGATTAGTTTCAGTGTATTAGACTCAATCTGAGTAAATAAGAAGATGTTTAATATAAAATTAGAGTGAATATGGGAAAAATTTCAGGGTTGTTTCTATTCAGTCTTTAAGAATAAACAGGAAAATTTTCAGAGATATTAACATGCTAAATGAATGACAAAAATTCAACCAACCAATTTAATTGTATTAGGTACCAAGCCCTTGTTTGTCAAATAGCCCTTGTTTTAACACTGTATCTAGGAAGTCAACATATTTACACTTATATACAAAATCTGTGAACACAAGGGAATTTTGATTTGGTGGAGGCACTAGAAGAGAAGGGGAGCAGGAACAGTTTTATGTAGGAGTGGCAACTGAGCAGAAATGTGAAGGAAATGAGGGATTCCAAGAGAGAGGAGATAATATATCCAGGCCAAGCAATAACTGGTACAAATTCATGGAATTAAGAAATTGACTTGTATTGTGAGTAATAGGAGATAGGAGGCCAGTTTGCAGTGGATTATAGAGTGGGCACCAAGGGGAGTAATGTACACTGCATCTAGAAAGATAGACTGGAACCAGTTTTTGGGTTTTTAAATTCCCCAAAGAGGTTTTATTCCAGATCTAACTGGGAGCCACATAACATTTTTTGAGCAGGAAAATGACATGGTTAGAACTGTGTTTAAAGACTATCACTTTGGTCACTGTGGGAGATGGTTTTCAGAGGTGAGAAATGAGAAAGTAAGACCAGTTAGGAGGCTAGAACTATAGCCCAGCTAAGTAGCAATGAGAGTCTGAAATACAGTGGTGGCTATTTGAATAGAGAGAGTAAGGATAGATGCAAGAGAGAATAGAACAATTGCCCAGTCTAGTGACCAAAATAAATGCCTCTATCACTTGCAAACATTAATTATAATCAATAAACATAGATCTGAGAAATCATCTGGTGCAACTGACTCATTTTACTGATGAACCAAATAAGGCCTTGAGAAGTGAAATGATCTATTCAAAAACAAACAAACCAGTGGTGGAGTAAAGAATGGAGTATTTACAGACTGGTCAATATGACCAGAAAGGATAATGATGATTGTTGGAAGGGTTGTGGGAAATCTGGGACACTATTACATTGCTGGTGGAGCTGTGAACTCATCCAACCTTTTTGGAGAGAAATTTGGAATTATGTCCAAAGGGCAACAAAATTGTGCATACCCTTTGATCCAGCAATACCACTACTGGGTCTATACCCTGAAGAGATGATGAAAAAAGGGTAAAAACATCACTTGTACAAAAATATTCTAGCAGCCCTGTTTGTAGTGGCAAAGAATTGGAAATTAAGTAAATGTCCTTCACTTGGCTTAACAAACTGTGGTATATGTGTGTCATGGAACATTATTGTTCTATTAGAAACTAGGAGGGATGGGAATTCAGGGAAGCCTGGAGGGATTTGCATGAACTGATGCTGAATGAGTTGAGCAGGACCAGAGAAATTTTGGTGCGGGGGTGATGATCAACCTTGATGGACTTGCTCATTCCATCAGTGCAACAGTCAGGGACAATTTGGGGCTGTCTGCGATGGAGAATACCACCTGTATCCAGAGAAAGAATTGTGGAGTTTGAACAAAGACCAAGGACTATTACCTTAAATTTAGGGAAAAAACCTGATATCTTATTGTCTGATCTTGCTATCTCTTATATTTTATGTTTCTTTCTTAAGGATATGATTTCTCTCTCATCTCACTCAATTTGTATCAATGTGTACCATGGAAACAATGTAAAGACTGACAGATTGGTTTCTGTGGGGGTGGGGGGAGGGAAGTAAGATTAAGGAAAAAATTGTAAAACTCAAAATAAATAAAATCTTTAATAAAGAAAAAAATTAAAAAAAGAATGGAGTATTTACACTAAAGTTATTTAAATCTATAATTAAAAAAATTATTGATCTATTTATTCTTTTACAAAACCAACATTCCTTCCGGTGTTCCTTTCCCCCTCCCCACCAAGAACTGTCCCATATAACAAATATTTATCTTAAAAAAAAAACACTGGAAAAAGCTCAATAAAACCTCCTACCAATATTAAAAAAAAAAACACAAACCAAACAACTGAACATAAATATAATGTTTAAATATTTAAATTATATGAATTTTAAAAATCTCATATCTCTGATAAAAAGAGAAAGGACATAAAATTATGTATCAAGGACTATGAGAAACAACTAGGAGGAAATAATCCCTACTTGATATGTTTGCTTGGGTAGGTAAGTGACTTATTCAAGAGTCAATGAACATAAACATTAAAAAAGATTAGCTTAATATATATTGATATATTCCAGTTGAGTAAATTCTCCTAGAGGACAGAGAATCTTTGTTGTAGGATAAAATACAAAATCCTCTGGTATTTAAAGTCAAACACAAGTTGGCTCCAAAATATCTTTCCAGGCAAATTTGACATTACTTTCTCTAATGCACTCTGGATTTCAGTCAATCCCACTGTTTAATTTTTAGGCAAAAAGAAAATTTTAAAAAAGCAAACATTTGTAATTCCTCGTATATGATATTCAATTTCCTGCCCTTTTATACAGGGGAGTCTTATTGCCCCTGTTTAGAAATATTCCCTCTTTATTGTTTCTAGAAATTCTTAGCTTTCCTCTTTCACATCTCAGTCTTCCTATATGAGGCTTGTCCTAATTTACTTAGATGTTGGATTTTTCTATCTCTTCATTCAAAATTATATTGTATTTATTTTAAAATATTTTAGACTTATTTGATTTTATGTTGCTCCCCACTCAAAATATAAATTCCGTGTTGGGCATATAACTTAATAGATTCAATTAAAATAGAAGATAGGCTGTAGTGTAGAACTTCTGGTCAAACCAAACTTTTTTTTTCATAGCAACTCTTGATGACTATCTAGCACTTATTTAATGACAGATGAAGGGATGGAGTACCCAAACTGACATATATGTGTGTGTGTGTGTGTGTGTGTGTGTGTGTGTGTGTGTGTGTGTGTGTGTGTATTACCCCAAGCTCATTACAAAATCTCTTCGCTCAGAGAACAAGTATACTTGAATAAAGTCCAACCTATATAATACAAATGACTATTAGAGATCTTTTCAATCCTCTTCCATTTCCTCTTTTTGGTAACATCTTCAGGCAAATTACTACCATAAAAATGGGAGTGTGGGAGCTTTTCGTAAAGAAGTTTTAAGTTAGGGAGAACCTTTGGGGTCAGAAATGGTGAAAGATTAGAAATTCAGGAAAAATAACTTGAAGTTGCTATGGAATCTTCTTCTTTCTTTTTTTAGGATTTTTGCAAGGCAAACTGGGCTAAGTGGCTTGCCCAAGGCCACACAGCTAGGTAATTATAATTAAGTGTCTGAGGCCGGATTTGAACTCAGGAGTGGGTGCTCTATCTACTGCGCCACCTAGCCCCCCACATGGAATCTTCTTTTTTTTTGCAAGGCAAATGGGGTTAATGGCGTGCCCAAGGCCACACAGCTAGGTAATTATTGTTTGAGACCAGATTTGAACCCAGGTACTCCTGACTCCAGTGCAGGTGCTTTATCCACTGCACCACCTAACCGCCCCCTCCAAGGAATCTTAACAAAGTCTTTGCTCCCATTGCCTAGGGCTCAGGCCAGCTGTAATAATTCTACAAATTTGGGCATAAGTTTTGTGAGCTTTTGTGGACCAGTCAAGAAACATCTCTAATAATAGTTCTATGTAAAAAAAAATCATCTGAATCTCAAACAAATTTTGACTTATTAAAAAAATTAGAATACAAATACATTTAGAAATTGAAAGGCATAGAGATCCATAAAAAGATAATTGTGGCAATCATCTGCTATACAAGATACAGTTTTTTGACTAGCAATTTTCTTTGGTATACTTCAAATAACAATTTACAGACAACTTTTTTTTATAAAACTTATCAGGTGAATAATTGTATAAAGCAAAGAAGCTTCTGCATTCTAAGGAAACACAAAGTAGGAAAGAACACAGAAGGGCCACAACTAGTCACCGTATTGCCAATGTGCTAAAAAAAAGGTATATGATCTCCCTGTGTAATGTATTACAGCACCATAAAGTCAAATGGTCTTCTACTTCCCTGCTCAATTTTTAATTTAAGCCTGTTTTTTGATATTATCATTTCTATAAATAGAATATACTCATTATCACCTTCTGTTCAGAGACACTTAGAACTGATATTTAATTCTGGAACACATTAAATCATCACAATGCTGTCAATCATCATTTTTATATTAAATGGCTTCAGGTTGAACTTCTGTTTTTATTTATTATTGTCATTTGGGTTCCCATGTTTGTATTTCAATAATGAATTCATGTGAAGACTTTTGTTTCTTATAATTTTGCCTTAGTTATGGATAGCACCTCAGAGATATAAACATCAAAGAAAGGAAATATCAAATATGTAACTTTCTGAGCATATTCAAGTCTTATTAAGGGATCTTGGATCTCTCCACCCTGAGGTCTCTTGAAATTTAATAAGCAGATTTCATTCACTTCAAAATTAGGTTCCCATCATCTTAGCAACTTTTTCTCTGTAGTTAACAAACATAGCAAACATTTCCTTAAAAAATTTAATATAAATGACAAAGACAATATTCTCCCCAAAAGAAATGAAACACATTACCTGTATAGATCTGTCTTGTTATCAAACCAATCAGACAATACACGAAATGTGAAGAGAGGAAAACGTTGGTGAAGAATATGAAAACTCACATTTTCAAATGTATAGTTAGTTAGAGCCACCTGGAAAAATTAAGTAATTATTACAATGTTTCTATATTTAAATGGATATTTAAATGTCATATTCAATCTGGAAGGTTTCATATACTGCTTTAGTGATAGATTTAAAAATCACATTTAACAGTAACTTTGTATATCCCTGAAACAAATTCAAATAAAATTCAAATCATATTCTAATTAAAATAATGTTTAAATTAGAATAAAAAGTATTTCACTCCCAAATGCCATTAAGTTATTTTTGTATCATTTCCAGGGTTGTTTTCTTATGGTATTAGGAATTAGATGAACTTTTGAGATGTGCCAAATAAAAGTGACTTTGTTCCGGAGCTGCTTTAGTAACCAGACCTCTAATTTTGTGTTTGATTTTGTTCTGCCTTGTTTTCTTAAGACAAGTAAGGAAGAAAATGTCATCAATATCTAACCACTTGTAAAATGTCCAGATGAAAGGTGGATTGATGTTGAATGATTTGTTAACCTGCCCTTGAAGAGAACATAGGGATGACAGTTGTGAAGAAGGCAGCTGTTTGGAACTATGACAAAGAGGGCAAGGCATGTCCTCAAAGGAAGGTGAAGGAGAGGTGGTATTTGGGAATATACTACAAAAGAAGGCTCAGTCACTGGAGCACTGTGATAGGGAGTTATTGAGGCAGAAATAGCAGGGAAGCAAGAGGCAACTGGGATGGGGGACTTAGTGAAGATATCTGCTGCAGGTCTCTCTGTGTTCATATCAGATTACCTAAATTCTTGATTTTCCTTTTTGATAATTTCATCTTTCAGAAAGTAAAGGAAACAAGGAAAAAGAATCACTAATCTGAATTTCAGTCTGATCCATGAAGAAAAATAGTTTGGCAAAGTGAAAATTATGAAACGTTCCTTCAAAAGAGGAACATTAGATTTTTTGGAGAGCAGATCTTAGAAGGTTCAGGGAAAAGAGAGTGTTGAGTTCTTGGTACAAATACTGAAAAAAAAATTGGCTCTAAACAATGGAATTCTGATAAAATCATAGTAAGTATTCTGATAAGATCATTTTAAGATGGTCTTAATGAGGAAAACAGAGGAGAGGTATTTAAAGAGACTAATGGGAACCATAGAGCACTCAGATTTTAAAAGGTCAAAAAATATGAGTGTGGGCACAAAACATTGGCACAGTCCTACAACATATTAGGAAGACCAAGTCTCAAGATGAGCCAGTACTTTGAACACCACTATCAATAATTTTTTAAGGAGGGGGTAAGACCAAAGATAGATTTGCCCTGATATTTGGGATAACAGGTGAAAGAAAAGAAATTTTCAACTTCAGTAATTTCTGTTTTCTCTATTAAAGAGAACAATCTTTATACCGAAAAGGCTAGGACAATGGTTATGAGGGAACTGAGCAGATCAAAAAAGAATGACCAATTCACTCTAAGTTCAAGATACCTAAGCTGAATAAACTATTTCCAAAGAATTTGAAAGAATTTGCAGACATTATTATTGAAGCTGATTATCTTTGAGGCATTTTACAAAATGTGAAATGTGTTACAAGACTAAAGAAAGACAATGCTCTAATTTTCAGGAAGAGGGAGAAAATTCTCTAAGCTATAAGCTGATGAGTTTGATTTGTGTGTGTGTGTGTGTGTGTGTAAAAATTGTAGAATAGATCACTGAACAAATGTTTTGCAAGCCAAGTAGGTGATAGCTAAGAGTCTATGGGTGAACCATTTTACATCCAGAAAGGACCTAGAGAGCCTTTTCCTACTCAATGCTTTCTCTAGGCTTGAAAAGCTTTGACTCCAGATGATTCCTGAGTTGAGATCCATTAAAGATCACTACCCCAAGAAGATCCAGAATAGCAAAACTGTCTTCTCTTTGTTCCTCACATATGACATCACATCTTCCATCTTTGTGATTTTTACAATGGTTCTCTCCAAGCCTGGAATGTATTATCTCCTCACTGATACAACTCAGGCATCACCTTTTTGAGAAGCTTTTTCTGATCTCCTCACCTCCTAGTGAATTCTCTCTCAAAATACCTTTTATTAATTACTTTGCATTTATCCTTTATATACACACATATGCATCTTTCTTGTCTTCCTCATTAGAAGTGCCTTGAAAATAGGGTTTGTTTCATTTGTTGTATCAGCCCTAGCATATCACACTGGGTGTGACCTAGTGGTTGACTAATTAAATACTGGTTGATTGACTCACTGATTGATACTACTAGGTCAACTCCCACTATGTTCAAAGGGGAAATGCCAAGTAGTTTGAAGGATTTTTTGCTACTGTGAAAACTGTCAATCTTTTTTAGTGATTCCAAGAAGAATGATAATTTTTTAATTCCCAATATTCACACATTTTTTTGATGTTCCACTGCTGATAAAGACAAAGGAATTAATTTATGTCTGCTGTTTAATAAATTTGTTTATGTATTTTTTCAATTATATGTAAAGATAATTTTCACTATTCATTTTTGTAGTTTTCTCCCCCCCTTCCTTTCCCCCCCAACCTAGGAGAACAAATAATCTGTTATACATTGTACATTGTTACATATATATTCCATAACAGTTGTTATTTAAATTGCTCAGGAATATTTATTCTGACTTTTGATATTCCAGAAATTCCTATGAAAAGTCCCAAGTTTTTAAAGCTCTTTACTCAATGATTCAATAACCTGGGCAAAATTTGATATAAATGACCTAGCTTGTTGCATTTTGCCTCAAAGCAAGCAAAGAATCCTTTGATAAATTGCTCAGTTCTGTTGTCATCAGTAATGCATGTGTTCATTCCAAGGAATATTTTAAAATTATCACAGCTCATTATGTGCAATTGGAGACTATGAACAAAACAATATAATTCTGCTATTTCATCCCTCAATTTTTTTATAAATATCTTTTTAAAAAAATAATTGAGTATGGTTCTGTTTTGAAATCTATTAAAATACACTGAATCATAATAAAGTTATCTATTCCTTTGGATTCTCTTTCTTCTAGTAGTAAAGAAAATATGTGCCAAATGCAAATGGAAAAAGGAGATGCTTCTAAGATATAGATTTGGAAGAGATCAAACAAATTAAATGCATACTTCAGAAAGGGGAAAAAGGGGGAAAAGAATAGAAGCCAAGTAGGAGAAAAGAATAGAACAGGTCTTTCCTATACAGACAAATATAATTATCATGCATTCTCACTCAAATGAAAGGCATAATTCTTGAAAAGCCAATTGTTCAGTATGTCTCAGGATAGTGAGTTTGCTATTTATTTGAAAAGCAGTTCGGGGTGATTGTATGGGAATTGAAGGGAAGGAAAATGGAAGGTAATCCAAGAATACTAGAAAGAAAAAGATACTAAAAATGTGTGCTTCTGCATATCAATGTTTTTAATTGTTATCAACAACACCGAGGGCATTTAGGTCAGGAACTCAATCATTTTGAACAATGAGAATTTTCCACTGAAGGTATTTCTTACTTCATGTGTATAACTAATATAATTTAAGACCTAATCATTTGAAATTTTGGGAATTCTTTATTCTGTCTCTCTCTTCTTTCTTTCTCTTTAATTTTCCAAAGTGACTGGTTAACAAAAATAAGAATATAAGAAGACAAACAATTTTTGAATTCATGCAAAGTATATGCAATTCTTATATATGACAAAGATATCATAAATGGAAAAATTTCTAGGAGTAGAGATGCTCTACTTTGTCTTAACAGAATGCTTTAGTACTCAAATACTCTCACTGTTTAGTTCTTGCTGAAAACAGTTTATAATTTTCAAAATATAATGAAATGAGAAGGTCAAGATAACTTGTCTGGGTTGCTATTTAAGGAGTGCAGTACTATAGAGTAAGAAAAAAGGAACATGATGAAAGTTTAAAATATTTGTTATGTAATAAAAGCACACAAGTTCTACAGACTATTTCTAAGATACTTCAGAAACAAAAATTAGAAATCAGTAAGAAAATGAAACTCAGTTCACCAGTTGACATGCATCATGAGAATGCTTATAAATATTTTAGAATATATAGGTTCCTTTCATTTTATTCTGGAAATACTCCTAGTAATGATATTGCTGGGTATAGGCAGTTTAATAATTATTTGGGCATAATACCAGATTGCACTTCAAAATGTTTAGATCGATTCTTCCAATAATGAATTAGTGTCTCAATTTTTCCACATCCCATCCAATATCTGTTGGTTTCTCTAATTATTTTAGTGAATCTGAAAGGTGTCAAATGATATTTCAAGATAGTTTTAGTTTGCATTTATCTAATCAATAATGATTTGGTTTGATTTCTTCATTAGAAAACTGCCTATTCATGTACTTTGACCATTTATCAATTGGGGAATGACTGATTCTTATAGATTTGACAAAGTTCTCCACATATTTGCAATATGAGACTTTTATCTGAGAAACTTTCTATAAATTTCTCCCCAATTTTCTGCTTTCCTTCTAACCTGGACTACATTTGTTTTATTTGTACAAAACCTATTTAATTTTATGTGATTGAAATTATCTACTTTATATACCTCATTCTACACTTTATTTCATTTTGTTTATTCATAAATTGTTTACTATTCATGAGTCTGACAGGAAACATATATCTAGTTCTTTTTCAAATTTTCTTGTAATATCTTTCTTTATATCTAGGTCATGTATGCATAGTAACTGTATCTTGAAGGTAAACAGTGTAAGATATTGGTCTATGTCCAATTTCTGCCCAGCTTTCCCATTAATTTTAACAAATAATGAATTCTTATCCCCCAAACTTAAGTCTTTACACTTGTCAAACACAATGCTACAAGTCATTTCCTGCTATAAATTGTATGTCTACTGTTTTCCACTGATCTACCTTTCTTTTTCTTAGCCAATACCAGATAGTTTTGAACTATAGTTTTTAGATCTGGTATTGCTAAACCTTCCTTCTTTACATTTTTTTTCATTAGTTCCTTTTATATTCTTGACCTTTTGTTCTTCCAAATGAATTTTGCTTATTTTTTCTAACTCAGTAAAATAATTTTTCGGTAATTAAGTTTAGGGATGGCATTGAATATGTAAATTAGTTTAGGTAAAATTCTCATTTTTATTATATTGGCCCTGCCTTCCCATGAACAATTAATTCCTCCAATTATTTAAAACATTTCTTTTGTATAAAAAGTTTGTTTCATAATTTTGTTCAAATAGTTCTTGGGAGAAAAAAGTTACATTATAACTTTATCAAATATTTAATGGGAATAGCACGTTGAGCATATTAGATTTAGTTTTATGTGTGATTATCTTTTTTTCTTATTCTACTATGTTATGGAAATGCTTATTTTAGTTCTTAAGCTCAGAAAAAAAAGAAAATGATAGTCTAAGTGTAATTTTGCAATACTAAAAGTAATATTATTTGTACATTTTTTGGGGGGTTTTTGCAAGGCAAATGGGGTTAAGTGGCTTGCCCAAGGCCACACAGCTAGGTAATTATTAAGCATTTGAGACCAGATTTAAACCCAGGTACTCCTGACTCCAGGGCTGATGCTTTATCCACTGCACCACCTAGCCGCCCCTTATTTGTACATATTTTTAAAAATTCCACTTGAACATGAAAAAAGCATAAAAGTTGCATACTCTATACACACACACACAAAAAATTTTATTGTAACTTTTTAAAGTTAATTTTTAGATAAAGCATTTTACCTCATTTCTCATGATTCTCCAAAGATTTAATGTGATCCGCCCAACAATGTTTATCTCACTCATTGTATCTGATCCATACTCATCTCTTTCAGTAGCAAATCTGTTCTCTATTTTGTCATCTACAGAATTGAAAAGACACTCCATTAGGCCATGTTCAAGCAAAAAAGTCATCCCCAATAGAATTAGGATAAATTTTTAAAATGTCTTTGGCTGGATGCAACCAATAAACTATTTCTGAACAGAGGATAGTTTACTTCTCAGTGGAAAAATTTCTGCTTAACCATGGAAACTATAATATGCAAAAATTTTATATAATTTTTTATACTCTTAAAAACAGAACCTTTTTTCTTTTACTTCTGGTCATTTTCCTTGCTTCTTTATACTCACCCCAAAATGTAGAAGTGTTCTATTTTGATAATTGTTAAATAATAATTGCTCACATTTATGTTGTACCTACTACATGTCTTAAGGTCCTGGGTTAAGTAAGCATTTTATAATTATGATCTCACTTGATGCTAACTACAAATCTGGATAGTGAGTGCTAGAATTATTCCCATTTTAAAGGTAAGAAGGCTGGTTTTAAAAAAAACGTTACATATACACACAATGGTTTATAATTTTTTTTTTTTTTTTTTTGGTTTTTGTTAAGGCAATGGGGTTAGGTGACTTGCCAAGATCACACAGCTAAGTAAATATTAAGTGTCTGAGTCTGGAGTTGAACTCACTCAGGTCCTCCTGATACCAGATTGGTGCTCTATCCACTGTGCCACATAGCTGCTCCAATTCATAATTTTTTAATGTGTATCTGCACAGATAATTTCATTTTATTCTAACAGACTCATGAGATTGTTAGAATTATTAGGTTTTTTTTGGCATATGAACAAACTATATAAGTCAAGGGGACATCAATGGGAAAAATGCCATTTAAAAATGTTTTTGGAGCAGAGACGATTTAATTTGCTTTAACCAAATTCTCTAGTGCTTATTAACCACTCTCACTGTTAGAAGTTCTTCTGTTAGAGAAGTAATTGCCATCAAAGCTGTAAGACTAATATGTAGAAGAACAAAGAATGGAATCAAGGTCCGTGTTCTTGGCAAATTGATGAGGTCAATATCAGGAATACTGCTCTGAAATCTGGGTAAAGATACTTCAGGAGACACATTTTCTGTAGTGAACTGAAAAGGGGAATAATTCATCTCAATAGAAAATAGAGTTCTGCATCTGATTTTAAGGAACAGAGATGCTTTAATAAAGTTTTCCTTCTTGCCACCAGTGTTAGTTAACAGTTAGATTTGTAATAGCACCTGGAAAACTGATAGGGCAGAAATGGAATCCCTAGATTCACTAGTAGTTATTGAAGGGATTAGCATTAAGTATCTTCACTAACAGGAGATGCTCTACTCTCCCTTAATAGGAAATTCTAATATTTAAACTATTTTAGTATCAAGGACGCAGTTCTAATTCAATGTGAAGAATCCTGTATCATGTAGGAAGGCTCATT